>NC_069502.1:689866551-690101551 GCF_027579735.1 Bombina bombina
AAGTCTAACCCTTCTCTAACATTAAAAATAACAAACCCTATTCTAAACAATAAAAAAGCCACCCCAAAATACCCCTAACTAACCCCAAAAGTGGTACTCACATCTGATGAGGACTCTGGAACCTCTTGATCCGTGGCAGGCCCATCTTCATCTATGGTTCCAGGAGCCGGGGGCACATCTTTATCAATAGCGGAGCCCATCTTCATCTATGCACCAGGCGCCAAGGCTTATCTTCGCGGAGGCGGACTTCGGCGGCCTCTTCCACCACCTCTGCTCTGTAACTTCTTTTCTTCAGACCTCTTCTGGGAGCCCTCCTCTTCATGCGATATCAGCCGCACACTGAAACCCGGAAGCTCGGAACCCCAATATATAGAGGTATCCCTTACTTACGAATGACTGATTAAAATCAGTCAATCCCTATAGAAATAGCTTTTTTAAATTAAAGTTCTAAATATCCTTTTCTATTGGATGATTAGAATTTCAATTTAAAAAAAAAGTTATTTATATTGCCTGATTCAAATCAGCCAGTAGGGATTGACTTGTTTGATATCAGTCAATCGGAAGTAAGGGATACCCCTATATAGTGGGGTTCCGCACTTCTGGGTTTCAGAGTGCGGCGGAAATCTCATAAAGAGGAGAGCTCCCCGTAGAGAGCCGACGAAAAGAAACCGCGAAGATGAAGTTTTTTTTTTTTTAATTAGAGAGATGAAAAGTGGTGGTGAAAGAATCCACCTGGATGGATTCTTTCACCACCCTGTCTTTTCGCTGCATCCAGGTGGATTCTGAAAATGGCAATATGGTTCCATCACCACAATAGACTGCCCTTCCGAAAATGGCAGGATGGTTCGGGGTTCCGTCACCACAATAGATTGCCCTCTGGGCAGGCTTTCCCACTAGTAAACAATAAAAAGTTTGGTTGTGATCACATCGCCATTAAAAAGGGTTCATTTGCATCCTAAAGTAAGTTAGGTTCAGAAACGCAAAATTGACATGTTATAATAATAAAATCATACCAATGGCATGGATATAAAAGGAACAGTAATAAATTAATTCAAGAAACACCAAAAACTGGAGGTTGCTAAAGTGAAATAAATTAAAAAGAGCAAAGTTTATGTGCTGACTGCAAGTTAAAGCCGATCCTTACAGATTACACACTTTACATAGCAGCTCTGGAACTGCCTGGGGATATTATGCTCTTTAATAAATGTTTTTAAAAAAAATTAACTTCTAAGGAGAATATAGTTATTTAATGTAATAATCTCTAGAAGAGATTGCATAATATTTGACTTCCTTATGCTTTGCTGACTAATCCATAAAAAAGCATTTGGGATCAATTAAGAACTATTACACACTTGAGTTTTTGCATGTTTATAGTTTTACAAGCGCTTAACTGAGCATGTTTCAGCATGTTACTGTTAGATATAGCGCTAGACGTGATTTATTTGTGATTTATTGCAGGTGTAAGTGTGGGAAAGTAGTTGTATATGTTGGATGTTGTGTCTATCATCAACTGTAATTTGGAAATGAAGATAAAATGACGGCAGAAGGTTTACTAAGTTGTAATTATTCAATCTTTTTAAGCAATAGGATGCATGATTACTTTAGTAATTACCATTCACAAATCAGCAATTAAAGGGGCACCCTAGTGCAAAAATGAGTGTGCTTTTAGAGTGATAACTAGACATGTGCATGGCGAAAAAATTCGGTTCGGTTCGATTCGGATCGATTCGAATTCGGAAAATTTTGAATCGATTCGGATTTGTTTCGGATTCATTTGGATTCGAAGAAATTCGTCTGGATTCGGTTCGGTTCGGTTTGGAAATTCGGAATTTCGGTAAGTGTTAGGTGGGATTAGACTAGTATTATGTACTGTATATTAGGTGTAACCCATAGCAGAGTGATATAATCTAATATACTGTACAATACTAGTGTAATCCATGGCCATCCGAATTTACAGAATAAATCCAAAGTAATTCGGAATTATTCGCGAAATTCGGCAGTATTTTAATTCGGAAATTCGGTTCGATCTGAATCGCCGAATTTCTGAATCGAACCGAACCAAATTGCACATATCTAGTGATAACAATCCTAAAATGATTCTGCCAGTGTTCCAAAAAATCAATACAGAACCGTTATCTGTGTTAATCTCATGATATCAAATAATCCAAAAACCAAATATGCAGGATTAATGACAAAACAGCAATAGGTGGGTCTAGTGATTACATCATAGGTTAATTGATCCATAATTCAGATAAAGCAAGCAATTTAAACAAACTTTCTATAGTACTTCCATTACCAAAAAGTGCACTTTTGCATCAGCTCCTACATGCACAGTATAAACATACGTATATGCATTTTGTGATTGGCTGATGGCTGTCACATGATACAGGGGAAGGGAAAATTGTATTAACTTAAACATTTGCCAGAAAATATACTACTGCTTATTTCAAATTCAAAGTAAGTGCTAATGTATTGTATGTTTCTAGTTTATTTGTCAATTATTCAATTCTACTGGATCTTTGATATGATGATACTTTTCAATAGATTGTGATCAACATCTTTGCTTCTGCTGTTAATACCCCTAAAGCTTAAAATTGTTACCCCCAGAAACCAATACAAAATCATTATCTGCACTGCTAATCTCCTGCTTTTGTAATCCAATAACTGAATGTGCACAATTCTGAAGAACAAAATGGCAATTTCATGAGGTTCGCGAAATGGCCTTTTTAGTAAAATGTCTGTATGTTGACTGATCTCTTCTTACAGTGTGTAGTGGTGCAAATATGTAGAATAATGTAAAAAGTGCTGCCAGTAAACAATGAAAATGCTTGAAATTGATCACACTGGCATCGAAAATAGCTTATCAATAGCTGTTAACATGCCAATAATTATAACAAATGATTATGATCCCCATATTTGGCTAGCGACAATTGCAACTAAAGTATGTAATATTTGCATGAGAATAAAGCTACTTAATGTGTTCTGATAAATTTACATCTTCAAAAGATGTTGAATAATCCATGGTGACTTTTTAGCTAGCGCTGAACAGCACTCATAGAGTGGGATAGGAGTGATTTTGTTTTGTTAAAGTATCTTTTGATTTTCCCAAGTATGTACTCATGAAGATTTTCAGCATTAGTAGCACTCTAAGGCCAATACTACTGAAATCTTTTACTGTCTAAAGTGGGGATGAGGGGGGGCGGAGCCAGCTTGCATACAGAGAGGACGTGTTTGAATATGGCTCCTGCAATAAATGACAAAAAAACTGTTAAAAGTTAGCAAATTCGCAGGACAAGGGTGATATACCCACTCTAAGTGAGCCCTACATCAGTTGAGGACTTAACCAGCACCCTATAAAAGGGTTTCAAGCACCAGTGAGGAGTGACAGATTGGGGCCTAGTCGAGCTTGGGGCCCCTCTGAGAGAAACATACGCCACGTCTTTTGCGGCAGGACGATAGTAAGAGAGCCTGAGCTGACTTTGCGGAGTGGTATCTGATGGAGTATGGGGCCTCTGGGACCATGGAGGGGCTGCTTGCGACGCTGCAGGATTGGTTTGAGGACTTCGACCGCGAGATGTACCGAAGATTTGACCGCCTCCTATATACCATGGCAGACACCCACGCAGCATTAGCTACTGAAGTCCTGGAGGTGGCACCCCATGCTGCTTTGAGTGCGCGGCGCAGTGATTCTCAGGAGGATATCGATCAACTCCCGGAAAGCCTACCGCACATCGCAGAATTGGAGACCTGTGGATTACCGGCGACCCGGTGCAGGTCAGATCTCTGGGTCCAGATACCCTGGGGGGACTGTGGGAGCCCTTGCTATTGTGCCGCTATACTTCAGAGGGGTGCACATGGAGGACAACTTGACCCTGGCATGATTGTCTGTCTGGGGCTCTATCTGATGGACATGTCACGCTGGAAGCCTCTGGACCTACTTGACACCCCAGTGAGACAACCCTGTGTAAGGACCGGCGTGGGCTGAGCGTTTCTGCTGTGGCTGCCATCTGCGCAGCTACCGCCATGCTCAGCAGGGTGTCTGTGTTCTATACTTGTTCTCCTGCATGACGACCGTTAGGTCTGAACATATAGACTCAATTGTGTGACCTTGTGGCCCCGGCAATGTCCATGCCTGTCAGTTAGGTGGAGATGTGAGAACCTCTATCCTCTCTAATCATTCGGCTACCTTTGGTGTTAAATATGCAACTGTTTTGTCTCTTATATCTATAAAATTACCAATGTCTGCCCCTTGCTCTTCTCTAAGCTAGCTATATATCGTGAACCATTTCCCCTCACATATCATTGCAGCCCCCTATTGATAATATGTGTTGGTGGGGAAGAGAGTACTTGGCTTACTTTTAGAGATCACTTGGGTAGCATGTTTTTTTGTTTTCTTTGTTTTTTTTTCTTCCAAGAAAGAGACCTAAATACATGTTTTGGATCCGCCCCCCCTCTCCCTCCTTCCCCTTCCCCATCCCCCCCCCTTCCCCTTCCCCATCCCCCCCCCCCCTTCCCCACCCCCCCCCCCTTCCCCTCCCCCCCCCCCTTTCCCCCCCCCCTTTCCCATCCCTTTCCTCTTCCCTTCCCCCCTTCCTCCTCCTATCCCTCCCTCCCTCCTCCTATCCCTTCCTCCCTCCTCCTATCCCTTCCTCCCTTTCTTCCCTCCCTCCCTCACTTTTAACCCCTCTCCTTTTCCCTTCCCCTCTTCCCCCCCCCCTGCTTCCCCCCCTCTCCCAATTGTGTAGTAAAGGGATAAATAATTTATCCTCTATGCTCCTATATGGCAGAGTTGAGCAGTCTCTGCCCTGTTCGTAGAGCCCAGGTTAGAGAATGTACCCATATAAATGTAAAAATGGCTCTTCGAATGTCCTTAATCTAACAATTTATTATGAATGTCATTCATTGTCTAATATCTACAGACTGTATATTATTATTAGTTACTGCATCTGCAACCTCACCTGTATATCTATGCTCCCCCTTGAATTACTACCTTGTTGTCTAAAGCCCAGAGAGCCTGGGACGCCCAGTTCACATGTCTCCCATCTATACGCTGCCCATTACGGTGGAATAAGCACTTAATCACCTCCAGGTGACTGCAGAAGTTTGTAGCCCAACCAGCAGCCTAATTTTTCTGCAAAGCTATAACTCCTTCTGTGCCCGCAACTCCTAGTTTGTTTGTTTTTTAGTCTCAATGTTCTTCCCATATTTGTATTCTTGTGAGCAACTACATTCTTGTATATATTAGTATGTGAGCTTATGTGAGATGCAGTCCCTACAGTTCGCTTTTCTGATACAATGTGAAATATTGGAATATCTAATCTTGTTATACTTGAGTATACCATCTCCTTCATTATTACTCTCAGTCTCTTGGACCTTTCTAGGGTCCTAGTTGTCAATGGAAGGAGCCTATCAGCGCAGGCCTTGATTGGGCCTGTGCTTTCTAAAAGCCCTCAGAATAGTACCTCTAATCCATAGAGGCCCAAAAGTGACCTCAGCTATCCTTGAGGGAAAAGAGGGCGATTTTGAGTTTGCTCTCCAACTTTTATCCACCTGATGCATTCATCAACTTGAGAACACTTTGCGAATTTGATAGGAGTACTATTTCTATAGTTGTTCTTATTCAGGTCTAATTGTCCACAATACTTGTTTTATTATATGCTGTATACCAAGTCCTTGTTGGGGCAAACTGTTTTTGTGTATTTGTCTGTGCAATTCCCTCAATAAAAAATATTAAATAAAGTGGGGATGAGTATGTTATATTTTTACTTTGGTTAAACATGTCTCCCCTGAGATCTTGCAAGCACATTTCTGTTGACACTGCTTTTAAAATGCTTTCAAGTGCTTCGATCTCTCATTAGAGTAAAAATATCAGCAATGCCCTGATTTGCTGAGCATTGAAAACACCCTTTCTTAGCAGAATGTAATGTCCTTCCCATTATATTGATGTGACAAAATAATGTATATGTATATAAAACCCATTCCAAGCAAATGTGGTGTGTGTACTTTGCTTAGAGTGTGTTTAGTCTACCTTCCCCTTATGTATATATATATATGTTGCAGGTAAAGTAAGGAATTGGTTAAACCTGACATCACCTGGGTAAACCTGACATTACCAAAGTGGCTGTGGGTAAAGCCAGATGTAACATGATAAATCTTCTCAGAGTGCATTGAGTCACTGCATCAAAAATATATACGATGCACTATAATTAACACATCTTCACTATCTTTTTTGCCTCCGTCTGGGTGATTCACGGGGGGCAAAGCCCCCCTTGTAAACCTCATTCCCCATGGTTCACTTGGGGTGGATGTCAGAGGATCTGTGGGGTGACTTCATTGAATCCCCTCAGGTAGAGGCAAAAAAATATTTACAATAACGTCAGGCTTTATCCACAGCTGCTTAGGTAATGTCAGGTTTCCCTGGGTAATCCTAGAATTACCTGGATTTTTTACTTTACCCGTAACACACACACACACATATATATATGTGTGTGGGTTCATAATGCCAAATTGGTTTTGCTTGATCATTTATTAAAGCAGTAACATACAGTATTGTTAATACTTATTATTAAGCAAAATATTATATTATACTGAGACAAATTAATTTGTATCTCTATGTTAAATCTTTACGTGATTTTGCCCTTTATGATCTTTAAATTTTGCTGTGACACTATGGGGCCTATCTATTAAGCTCCGAAAGGAGCTTGATGCCCCGTGTTTCTGGCGAGCCTGCAGGCTCGCCAGAAACAGCAGTTATGAAGCAGTGGTCACAAAGACCGCTGCTCCATAACCTGTCCGCCTGCTCTGAGCAGGCGGATAGACAATGCCGGAAATCAACCCGATCGGGTTGATTGACACCCCCCCGCTGGCGGCCCATTGGTCGCGAGTCTGCAGGGGGCGGCGTTGCACCAGCAACTTGTGAGCTGCTGGTGCAATGCTGAATACGGCGAGCGTATTGCTCGCCGTATTCAGCGAGGTCTGGCAGACCTGATCCGCACTGTCGGATCAGGTCCGCCAGACTTTGATAAATTGGGACCTATATATTTAATTCAAAGAATAACATCCTAAAACACGTGAGTTGTATATGTCTTTTAAAGATTAACATCTGATATTAATTATATTAGTCTGACCCTGCTAATGCATTTACTAGTGCTCCTGCAAGTGCTCCTTTTAGGGCTGTGGAAGAAGGACATTAGTTAAAATACTTTGTGCAATCAAAGGAGCTTAGTAAAGCAATTCAAGGACAAATTGTACCGAGTGCTAAAAAAACCATCCCCAGTGCCAAATTATACCTAAGTTAAATATTCTAAGGGGAAGTACAACACACACTAATGAGATTTTTTGAAACCAAATAATTTTCATCCACTGCAAGATCAGGAAGACCTAAAGTTCATTACACCATCAGAAGACCAGTATATAAAGCTAAAATCAATACAGAATAGAACAGCATATGAATTAACAATTAAATCCCAGAAGAACCAAGAACATGTGCAAAAGGTTAATCAAAAGATGAAGTCTTCATGGATGAGTAGTGGTCTTTAAACCACTTTGTTAACAAACAAAAAAAGTCTAATCATGTGCCAAAGATACGAAATCAAAATGTGTCATTTTTGGTTACATTGCATACAGGTAGATTACGAGTTGTGCGTTATAGAGGGTAGTTACCGAACCCAACAAAAAGTTGCGTTATTTCACCCTCCATAGCGCTGCCGTTACGAGTTTTGAAAAAGCCACCTTGTGCGTGCGATATGGTTGCGTTGAGCTCCATACAGCATAAAATACAAGTGCTGCTTTGACATGCTTGTGCACGCTTTCCCCATAGACATCAATGGGGAGAAAGTGTTAGAAAAACAAACAAACTAACACCTGCGATCACGGAATGAAAAGCTCAGTAACGCAACCCAATTGATGTCTATGAGGGAAAAAAGTTACATTTAAACCTAACACCCTAACATAAACCCCACGTCTAAACACCCCTAATCTGCTGCCCCCGACATCGCCGACACCTACATAATGTTATTAACCCCTAATCTGCCGCTCCCGATATTGCCGCCACCGAAATAAATCTATTAACCTCTAATCTGCCACTCCCGATATCGCCGCCACTATACTAAATTTATTAACCCCTATTCCCCTGCACCCCAACATCGCCCACACTATAATAAATCTATTAACCCCTATTCCACCGCTCCCCGACATTGCCGACACTAAATAAAGTTATTAACCCCTAAACATCTGGCCTCCCACATCACTACTACTAAATAAACCTATTAACCCCTAAACCACCAGCTCGCCACATCACAACAACATAAATTAAACTATATTAACCCCTAAACCTAACCCTAAACCTAACCGTAACCCTAAACCTAACACCCCCTAACTTTAACATAATTAAAATAGAGCTACATTAAAGTTACAATTATTAACTAAATAATCCCTATTTAAAACTAAATACAAACTTACCTGTGAAATTAATAAAACCTAAGATAGCTACAATATAACTAATAGTTATTTTGTAGCTAGCTAAAATGGTTTTATTTTTATTTCACAGGTAAGTTTGTATTTATTTTAACTAGGTAGACTAGTTAGTAAATACTTATAATTATTTACTAACTAAATTTATCCTAGTCCAATACCCTGTTTAAAAAAAAAAAAAAAACTACCAAGGGCCCTTAAAAGGGCCTTTAAAGGGCCCTTTTAAAAAAAACAAAAAAAACACCCCCCCCAAAAAAATACACAAAATAATAAACAAATTATCCAAAATAATAAAAATGATTCCTATTCTAATACCCCGTTTTAAAAAAAAAAACACCCCAAAATAAAAAATTCCTCATCTATAATAAACTACCAATAGCCCTTAAAAGGGCCTTTTGTAGGGCATTGCCCTAAAGAAATCAGCTCTTTTCTAAAAATAAAAACAAACACCCCTTACATTACAAACCCCCACCCCCCAAACCCACAAAATAAAAAACCTAACTAAAAAAACCTAATCTACCCATTGCCCTGAAAAGAGCATTTGTATGGGCATTGCCCTTAAAAGGGCATTCAGCTCTTTTTCCTGCCCTTAAAAGGGCATTCAGCTCTTTTAAAAAATGCCCAAACCCTAATCTAAAAAAAAAACACCCCAAAAAAACCTTAAGAAAACCTAACACTAACCCCTCTTTAGGTACAGTTGGTGAAGTCCCGCTTGAACGATCTTTATCCCGGCGGCTCCATCTTCATCCAGGTGGCTCCATCTTCATTGCAGGACCGGCATCTTCTTCATCCCTGAGGAGGCGGAGCGGTTGATGCGCTGAGGCGGAGGTACAGGCGAAGGTCCATGGTGGAGGTCCAAGGCAGAGATCCATGTGGAGGTCCAGGCGGAGGTCCATCAATCCGACATGGAGGTCCTCTTCATGCGATCGTCCGCCACACGCTGAGGATTCAAATGCAAGGTACCCCTTTTATACTGGGGGTACCATTGCATTCCTATTGGCTGAAACATTTAAATCAGCCAATAGGCATTAGAGCTGCTAAAATCCTATTGGCTGTTCAAATCAGCCAATAGGATGAGAGCTACTGAAATTATATTGGCTGATTTGAATAGCCAATAGAATTTCAGTAGCTCTCATCCTATTGACTGATTTGAACAGCCAATAGGATTTTAGCAGCTCTAATTCCTATTGGCTGATTTAAATTTTTCAGCCAATAGGAAGGCAATGGTACCTCCAGTATAAAAGGGGTACCTTGCGCCAATCAACTTAACCCATTATTAAAACACCTAGTTCATACAGATCAAGTAGGCTAGAGAAGCTAGGGACAATACCCTTAAAATTACTCAATTGATTTCTTATGCCCATAATGCCCAGGTCCCCTTAGCAATAATATCAACTGATGCCAAAAAGGCTTTTGACAGGGTGGACTGGGATTTCCTCGGTGCAACCTTGTCAAAAATGAACTTAGGACAAAAATTTGTTGGGAGGGTACATTATATTCAAACCCTACGGTCAGAATTAAAGTGAACAATATATTATCTGAACCATTTAGAATTCAAAATTATACACGCCAGGGGTTTTCCCTGTCACCTCTGCTATTTGCCCTATCAATTGAAGTCCTGGCCCATAATATCCGACACAACCACCGTACAAAATGTAATACAGTTCAGAAAGTGGAGTACAAGTCAGTGTTATACGCTGATGTTCTCTTAACATTGACTGATCTAGATATAGCAATTCCTGTTCTACTTAAAGAATTTGAGGCGTATGGTAAATATTCTAATTTTCATTTAAATCTTTCAAAATCGGAACTTACTACCATGGCGACACAGCAAATCTCCTTGACATGATTGAAGTCAATTACAAAATTATTCAAGATGAAATAATAAATGATTTGTCCAAATGGAGGTGCGGGGCCTTTTCCTGGCTGGGCAGAATACACATATTAAAAATTAATATACTGCCCCGTATACTCTATCTTCTCCAAACGTTGCCCTTGCCGCTGCCCGGTCATTTTCTCACAAAGTTACAAAACAAGATTGAAATATTTATATGGAACAAAGTTAAACCCCGAGTCCCAAGAAAAACACTCTATCTACCAAGGGAAAGGGGAGGATTAGGAGTACCCAATTTAAACCAAAATAGATTGGCCACCCTGATACAACGTATACCAGGATTGTGTTCCCGGTCCGATAAAAAACAGTGGATTCAACTGGATTTGGATATTCTGAATCTGGTGAATGTGGGTGCTCTGGCATGGATTCCACCAAAAAACAGACCTGCAATTATAAAAAAATAATCCGCTCTTTGATGAACTTTTTATCCAGTGGGATAAATTAGTGAATACTTCTTCTCACGTTTCTTCCATACCCTCTCCCCTGACGCCCTTCACAAATAACCCTGACACTCCTTTACACAAATACAAACACAACATCCTAGCAAATTATCATATTAAGTGCCATGCAATCGGTTCTATAATAAGGGATGGAAAACTTATACCACAGGATGAACAGAATCGGACTCTTTTGTGCTTACTTCTTGGTTCTCATACGCACAGGTCGCACATTATATACAACTACATAACAAAAGATCCAACCTGACAAGACACACTACACCCTTTGAGAGCCCATGTCTGGCTGACTGCACTGTAAGGCATAGGCTATCTAAGATTTACAAACAACTAGTACCTAATGATACCTTACCCTCCTATGTATACAAATGGCATGCAGATAGACTAGAAGGAATGGGGGGAAAAATTCAGGCACACAACTCATCCTCAATCTCTGCAAATACACAATAAATCAATTACAATTTGTTGCAGATATGTATGCAGATAGACTAGAAGGAATGGGGGAAAAAATTCAGGCACACAAATCATCCTCAATCACTGCAAATACACAAGTAATTAATTACAATTTTTTGGCCAGGTGGTATCTGACTCCCACCAGAATTTAAAAAAATCTACAAAAAAAACGAGTGGGAAGTGTTGGAGGGGTTGCGGTGAGGATGCTGACCTATTACATGTATGGTGGGGCTGTGACAGAATAGCACCATACTGGCGTGACATTATTACATATATCAAGGACAAATTCTCAATTCAGCTACTGCTCAGTCCAGAAAACTTGCTTTTTTACCAACTGCCTAGAATAAAAGATATTGCTCTCTATTCATTATTAGTGCTCTTCCTTAACAGTGCAAAGGCCCTCATCCCCCAGAGGTGGAAGTCACCTATAATAATACCCAAACTAGATAATTGGAAAATGCAGGTAACAAATACACTACAATTGGAAAGGCATCACTACTTAGAAATTGGAAAAATAGATATCCACAAACTCATGTTGGTGGAATGGTCTGCAGCCATTAAGGGCTGAGGAACAAAACTTCTTAAACCCAAAACTCGTTTCGTCATACACACCATGTAATATACACGCAACATCTTTCTTACAAATGAACGCCATACACATTAATACGCACCTCTCCATTTTATTTTTTTTAAATTCTCTCTTCCCCTCCTCTCCCCCTTAGGATGTATAGTCCTACTATTTCAGCTCTAGAACTGATTAGACCACAAATAGTATTGAATCTAGCAAAGGTTTATTGAAATTATTAATATTACAGGTTATCTGCGAACATTGTTTATATTACAGATTATAATTTGTCACAAAAACAAGAGGACCTATAAATCCCAACTGTATATACTTGTTTATGTGTTATGGACTTTAATCAACTTATTCAAAGACTAGAAAGAGTATGGACATCTATGCCAAATAGATTGCGCAAAGACCTCATGTCCTAATTCAGAGGCCTTAAACTTACACTCTGCATCTTACCTCCACATATATGTGGTAAAGGATATTTGTACTCTGACCTATTGTAATATTTGTAGATTGGATGACTCTTGATGGCTTTGAATTGTTGTATCATCTGCTTTCTTTGACAATAAAGCTCTTTAAAAAAAAAAAAAAAAAGGGGTACCTTGCATTTGAATCCTCAGTGTGCGGCAGACAAACACATGAAGAGGACCTCCACGTCGGATAGATGGACCTCCGCCTTGACCGCCACCTTGGACCTTGGCCTGGACCTCCGCCTCCGTGCATCGACCGCTCCGCCTCTGCAGAGATGAAGAAGATGCTGGTCCCATGATGGATGAAGATGGAGCCGCCTGGATGAAGATGGAACCGCCGGGATGAAGATTGTTTAAGCGGGACTTCAGCAACTGTGAGTACCTAAAGAGGGGTTAATGTTAGGTTTTCTTAAGGTTTTTTGGGGGTGTTTTTTTAGATTAGGGTTTGGGCATTTTTTAAAAGAGCTGAATGCCCTTTAAAGGGCAGGAAAAAGAGCGGAATGTCCTTTTAATGGCAATGCCCATACAAATGCCCTTTTCAGGGCAATGGGTAGCTTAGGTTTTTTTTTTTAGAGTTAGATTTTTATTTTGGGGGGTTTGTTGGGTGGTGGGTTTTACTGTTGGGGGGTCTTTGTATTTCTTTTACAAGTAAAAGAGCTGTTTAACTTAAGGTAATGCCCTACAAAAGGCCCTTTTACGGGCTATTGGTAGTTTATTGTAGGCTAGGGTTTTTTTATTTTTGGGGGGCATTTTTATTTGTATAGGGATATTAGATTAGGTGTAATTGTTATTATTTTGGATAATTTTGTTTGTTATTTTTCATAATTTAGTGGGGGGGTTGTATTTCAGAATTTTTTTTATTTTTTGTAATGTAGATTCAATTTTTTTAGTAGGGTTAGGTTTTTTTTAGTTTGTAATTTAGTTTATTTAATTTGTAGTTAGTTTAATTTTACTCTAATAGTTACGTTAGTTTAATTTATAAAAAATTTTTTATTTCACAGGTAAGTTTGTATTTATTTTAAGATAGGGATCTTGTAATTTGAATATAAAGTTAGGGGGGTGTTAGGTTTAGGGGTTAATAGTTTAATTTAGTTTCTGGCGATGTGGGGGGCTGGTCGTTTAGGGGTTAATAGGTTTATTTAGTGGCAGTGATGTGGGAGGCCAGAGGTTTAGGGGTTAATAACTTTATTTAGTGGCGGCGATGTCGGGCAGCAGCAGAATAGGGGTTAATATCTTTATTATAGTGTGGGCAATATTGAGGTGCAGGGGAATAGGGGTTAATAACTTTAGTATAGTGTGGGTGATGTCGAGAAGCGGTGGAATAGGGGTTAATAAATTTTATTAGTGGCGGTGATGTCGGGAGCGGCAGATTAGGGGTTAATAACTTAAAAATAGTGTTTGCGATGTGGGAGGGCCTCGGTTTAGGGGTTAATAGGTAGTTTATGGGTGTTAGGGTGCTTTGTAACACTTTAGTTATGAGTTTTGTGTAACAGTTTTGTTGCGTAAAACTCATAACTACTGGTCTCAGATGGCGGTACAGATCTTGTCATAAACGCAAACATTTTAGCCTCACTGCAAAACTCGTAATGGCAGTGCTATGGGAATCCCATGAAAAAACGTCATTTTTTCGAGTGCGGGACTGACGTTACGTTACAGGCTAAAAGACTTGCGGTACAGTTATACCGACAAGGCTCGTAATGACTGCGTTGCTGTTTTAACGCTGAAATTGCAATTTTTTCAGTGTTAAAATATGAACGCACAACTCGAAATCTACCTGATTGTTAATGAGAAGTATTACTCTGTTCTGCAGAGGCATGCCATCCCTTCTGGCTTAGAGTTGTTTGAAAGCGGATCTATTTTCCAGGAGGACAATGATCAAAAATATACATTAAAGCTCTGCCAAGTGTATGTGAAGTCCAAGGAAGAGCATGGTGCACAAATTTGCATGGCTTTTCCTCCACAATTAATAGCTTTTAACCCCATTGAACATCTTTTGGAAATTTGTAAAGGAAAAGAGGAGACACACTATGTCACCACTAGACACTCCCTGGCTAGGAAAATGAAGAGTATAAAATTCTAATAAAGAAATAAAACGGTAGACACACAGTCAACGGGAGAGTGGCTATATAGCACTTGAAGCAAAAGGATTTGAGGAAACTAAATTCTCATTAAAACAGCTTGTAAAGAACTCACCCAGATCTTTAGCTAACCGGAAACTAGTGGGGACTGTGGCATTTATCCATCCCCTCCCGGTAACCCTGGCACAAACATCTTCATCTCCAACTAAGTCTGGGTGACGTAGGACATGTACCAATCAGCTGTAGTAATGGGTGGACAACTCACAACTCACAATATACACTTAAACACATTGGGCAAGAATACAAGTAGCGCGTTATGAGTTTCCTGCGCGTTATGTGGTCTTTTCGCAATCAATTTCCATTGCACAGCTATTACAAGTTTTGAAAAATCGTGAATGCTCAAAGAGATGTAGTTAACAGTTTTCCGCAACATAAAAGTTTCACAAAACACTTCAAAAATACATTACAAAGTATATTTACACTGTCTAATAAAAATTATTTTGAAAAAATATTGCACACAAAAGTTATGAGGGCTCAAAGATACGGGATCTCGGGTGTTAGAAAAAAACAAGCCGACAAAGAGATTTTATATTGACATACATACACATACATAGAGAAACATGCATTCATATGTATAGAGATATGTTTAACTATGGAGATAATGAAAAGATTTTACCTCAAAATCAGCTATTTCATATACACAAATTAACCTCAGAAAGCAAATCTCATACATTTTATACTCTGCAGTTGGTAAAAAAGTAATTGGAAACACATTAAAGGGATGGTAAATTGTATTATTAATGAAATTTGCAAAATGTTTATTTCATGTTTTATAAACAATTTGCATATTTTTTTTATTTTTTTTACATTATTATATATTCATTATTTTTGTATTCTACAATTCCTGTCAATCACTTCATTGGCTCCGCCCATCAATGTAGCTTCTCAGCACTTTATAAACATATACAGCAGTCCCACCTGCTGTGCACATCACTATTAGAGCTATTCCAGTAATTGTATTACCTCTATTCCTCTTGAAACTTTTGTCCTTTAAAATAGTAAAGTGATGCGTACAGCAGTCCCGCCTGCTATACACATCACTGTCATCATACCTGTGCTTTCAGTATTTTCTATTTCCCCTTTGCGTCTTCACATTTTTGGGTCTCATATAGTAAAGTGATGCGTACAGCAGTCCCGCCTACTATACACATCACTGTCATCATACCTGCGCTTTCATGACACATGAACGCTTTCTCCATTCTTCTATCTGTTTTTCCTTCAGTAGATTGATGTGTACAGCAGTCCCGCCCGCTGTACACGTCACTAGGATCCGAGCCGTGCGTTCAGAACACAGGAACGCTTCCTCCCTTCTTTTTGTTTACCTTCAGTAGATTGACGTGTACAGCAGTCCCGCCCGCTGTACATGTCACAAGGAAGAAACCGTTCACAGTAAATGGGCGAGTTCAACTATTGGATGCTTTTAGCCACTTCTCTTCCAATCGTATTGCTCTTTCAAGAAGATTGACGTGTACAGCAGTCCCGCCACTGTACACGTCACTGTTATGTGTATAGCTTTCTTAGTATAGCAGTGGAACCTTTATCATTCAATCGTGTGCTCTGTTTTTCATTACCTAAGCGCATACCTTCAGCTCTTGTCTAAAATGACTTGAGCTTTTAGGACCTACTAAACACCTGTTACTACACTGGAGCAATCAAGCTCCCCTAATAACAGGTGTTCACAAGCCCCTTACATTTCTATCCAGTCTGCTAAGTGAACAGATGATTAGAAAATTCTCTGTTTACTTGCAGAAAGTGTATTCTACTGAATAATCCTTAAGGAACATTACATAAGCAATAAAGCCAAGTAAGTTGAATTATCCAATCATCACACACACACAAATATATACAGTATATATATATATATATATATACTGTATATATATTAGTTTACAAAATAAAAATTTATAATTTAACTTGCTTTCATGTTGTAAAAATTATATATATATATATATATATATATATATATATATATATATATATATATATATAAATATATATATATATATATATATACTGTATATATGTGTGTGTGATGATTGATTAATCAACTTACTTGGCTTTATTGCTTATGTAATGTTCCTTAGGGATTATTCAGTAGAATACACTTTCTGCAAGTAAACAGAGAATCTTCTAATCATCTGTTCACTTAGCAGACTGGATAGAAATGTAAGGGGCTTGTGAACACCTGTTACTAGGGGAGCTTGATTGCTCCTGTGTAGTAACAGGTGTTTAGTAGGTCCTAAAAACTCAAGTCATTTTAGACAAGAGCTGATTGGAGATATGCGCTTAGGTAATGAAAAACAGAGCACACGATTGAATGATAAAGGTTCCACTGCTATACTAAGAAAGCTATACACATAGCAGTGACGTGTACAGCGGGCGGGACTGCTGTACACGTCAATATTCTTGAAAGAGCAATAAGATTGGAGGAGAAGTAGCTAAAAGCATCCAATAGTTGAACTCGCCCATTTACTGTGAACGGTTTCTTCCTTGTGACGTGTACAGTGGGCGGAACTGCTGTACACGTCAATCTACTGAAGGTAAAAAAAAGGAAGCGTTCCTGTGTTCTGAATTAATCTACTGAAGGAAAAACAGATAGAAGAATGAAGAAAGCGTTCATGTGTCATGAAAGCGCAGGTATGATGACAGTGATGTGTATAGCAGGCGGGACTGCTGTACACATCACTTTACTATATGAGACCCAAAAATGTGAAGAGGTAAAGGGGAAATAGAAAATACTGAAAGTGGCTCTGATCCTAGTGATGTGTATAGCAAGTGAGACTGCGGTACACATTTCTAGAATTATCGGTAATAAAATTTGTAAGTAAAATGTAAAAAAAAAAGCAATTACAAAAATTAGAAAATTTGGTGAACATCTATAAGTTGAGGTAAATTATAAATCCTATATTTTGTGCTACTCATGCAGAAAAGTAACAAGCACTGACAGGCTGTGGTTACGCTAAGCTTTTGATTGGGTAGAAAAAAGGGAAGAAAAAAAAGAGGAGGGAGGCTGGCAGGGGAGCATTATCTATAAGATATTAGATGAATAAAAAAAAATGTATTTAAAAAAAGTAATAAAAAAAGAGGTTTTTATAACAAATATGGCATGAACTTTAATTTTTTTAAAGTTTTTTAAAGTTCTATTAAAGAGTTTACCATCCCTTTAAGGGAAAAATAATTTTACAGTATACTGTCCCTTTAAGGTAGTGCAGCCTGTGTCCCTGGAGCTTTATTAAGCACTTTAACAGGCACCTGAGGTTTATTCAGTAGTAGTGCTACAAAACATTTTCCAATTCCTATTAATTAATCAGAAAGAAAATATATACTAACGTGATTGTGAATAAAGTTAGTGGTTTGTTTTCAAGACTGCTGCTAGCGGTAATTATATTGCAGTCTATCTAAATCTTCCTGTAGTTATTTTTTTTATTATTTTTTTTTTAAATATTTTTATTTCTTTTGAAAGTGAAAAGTAACAATTGGAGACTACATTGTACATTGATGTTTAAGCAATTCTTCTCATAATCAGGGAATAGATATGATGGCCAAACAATTGTAATATGAGAGAACAAGTATGTGTTCAATACAATGCCATAAGTCTTTAAAAGCAGTGCAGAGAACGGGGGAGCATAGAAGAAGGAGTGGGTTGGGAGGTAGGAAACAGTTCCCGACAACCTCCTCAAATGAGAGGGTCAGTAAGGCAGGAATAATCAGTCAACTTATCAGGCAGTGGGAGAGACGTCTTGCGTCATGGCTGATGGGTGCCAGAGCGTCTCATACTTATCTTTCCAAGAAGCCCATGTCATTTCAAACAAGTCAGATTTATTCAGGTCATGATATATGGCCTTTTTCATAGGGAAAAGAAAGGCCATTGTACTTACAATCTCCCCCCATGTTGGGGGTAGTTCTTTTTTCCATGCCCTAGCTATGTTTGTTTTGATGGAGGACAGGAGGTATACACTCATTACAATATGATGTTTAGCCAAAGTGTGTAAGTCCAAGTGGAGGAGAGCAGTAGCTGGGTACTGGATATCCTAATTCCAATGTCAGTTAGGGCACGAAAACCTCTATCTCAAAGGGGTTTAATTTTAGGGCATTCCCACCATATGTGTAGCATGTCGCCAGCAAGGCCACAACATCTCCAGCACAGGGGGGAAGTTCCCAGGAACATTTTAGACAACCGTGTGGGGACGAGATACCAATGAGATATGACTTTGTTGTATGTTTCAAACATTGTTATGCAGTGTAATGTTTTCTTGGTCAGTAAGATGGATCTTTGCCACGTGTTAACTGAAATGTGGGTGTGCAGGAGAATATCCCACCGAAGTAAATATACCCAGAGACCTGCGACTATGTGATGGGGTCCAAATCAAGTCTCTAAGAAGAATGTTGAAGGGCAACAAGGCTTGCTCAATTTCTCTCCATCTGTCGCATGATTGGAGTACTTTCCACTGGGAAATGTGTGTGAGAATAGCTCCTTCATAATATTTCACAATAGAAGGGGAAGCCAATCCCCCCAAGTGAATGGGGAACTGAAGAGTTTTATGGGCATTTCTGGGAGTCCTGCCTTGTCAGATAAACTTTGATACCTCACTCTGAAATTGCAGCAAAAAAAGCTGGTTAATGTGGTCCCTACTAGCGGAAATTTGTGCTGAAGTTTCTGCTGTGATAGTAGTGCGGTTAGCAGTCTCTAGAGTTCTAAGTTTGGTATGAGCCTGAGCTACGGTGATGCCTTGATGTCTTGAAAAAGGGCGGAGTCCTGAAATTCACGTTGGAGTTTGTCATCTCCTTACAAACTGGGTTTGTGCTTTTGATCAGCTTGTTATCCTCTCACCTGGATTCCTGGTTAATCCATATGGCTGAACCTTACCGTGAGTCTATCTGCACACATGCAGGATTACAGTATCTACCAGGCAACCATTGTATATTACACTGATATCGGAAGGCTCCAGGAAAAGGGCGTACTGCGAAAGCTGACAATTGTGTATAATAATAAAGTATAAAAAAACTGCACCTTTTGAAATACATTTGAGCCGTAAATCAGTTGATGCATTTACTGGACATTGATACCTATAGTATATTTATATGTATTCACTCGCAATGTTTCACAATTAATAGTGAATGGAGTGGGTAATTCCCACAAAGGAATACATATAGGTACATGCTAACCCTTAGTGGTTCTTTAAGGTTCAGGAGGAGAGGAATTTACTACAAATGTGGAATACAGTGAGTTTTATACCAACTGTGGACTATACTTGATATAAAGCACATTCAAGGTTGTTACTATTTCTCCAACATTGGTGTGTCCGGTCCACGGCGTCATCCTTACTTGTGGGATATTCTCTTCCCCAACAGGAAATGGCAAAGAGTCCCAGCAAAGCTGGTCACATGATCCCTCCTAGGCTCCGCCCACCCCAGTCATTCTCTTTGCCGTTGCACAGGCAACATCTCCACGGAGATGGTTAAGAGTTTTTTGAAAGAGATTATTTCAGACATCACTGGGGGAAAGGGCCACGCCCTCCCACAGGATAGGTCTTTTAAGGCTAAAAATAAGCCTAATTTCGCAGAAACGGACCAGTCTCTAATTCTGTATCCTCTAAGCAAGAGGGTAATACTTCACAACCCAAACCAGCCTGGAAACCAATGCAAGGCTGGAACAAGGGTAAGCAGGCCAAGAAGCCTATCACTGCTACCAAAACAGCATGAAGGGATAGCCCCCGATCCGGGACCGGATCTAGTGGGGGGCAGACTTTCTCTCTTTGCTCAGGCTTGGGCAAGAGATGTTCAGGATCCTTGGGCGCTAGAAATAGTTTCTCAAGGTTATCTCCTGGAATTCAAGGAACTACCCCCAAGGGGAAGGTTCCACAGGTCTCAATTATCTTCAAACCAAATAAAGAGACAGGCATTCTTACATTGTGTAGAAGACCTGTTAAAGATGGGAGTGATACATCCAGTTCCAATAAGAGAACAAGGAATGGGTTTTTATTCCAATCTGTTCATAGTTCCCAAAAAAGAGGGAACATTCAGACCAATTTTGGATCTAAAGATCCTAAACAAATTTCTCAGGGTACCATCGTTCAAAATGGAAACTATTCGAACGATCCTACCTACTATCCAGGAAAATCAATTTATGACTACCGTGGATTTAAAGGATGCGTACCTACCTATTCCTATCCACAAGGAACATCATCAGTTCCTAAGGTTCGCTTTTCTGGACAAGCATTACCAGTTTGTGACACTTCCATTCGGATTAGCCACTGCTCCAAGGATTTTCACAAAGGTACTAGGGTCTCTTCTAGCGGTTCTAAGACCAAGGGGCATTGCAGTAGTACCTTACTTGGACGACATCCTGATTCAAGCGTCGTCCCTGTCAAAAGCAAAGGCTCATACGGACATCGTCCTAGCCTTTCTCAGATCTCACGGATGGAAGGTGAACAAAGAAAAAAGTTCTCTGTCCCCGTCAACAAGAGTTCCCTTCTTGGGAACAATAATAGATTCCTTAGAAATGAGGATTTTTCTGACAGAGGTCAGAAAATCAAAACTTCTAAGCTCTTGTCAAGTACTTCATTCTGTTCCTCATCCTTCCATAGCGCAGTGCATGGAAGTAATAGGATTGATGGTTGCAACAATGGACATAGTTCCTTTTGCACGAATTCATCTAAGACCATTACAACTGTGCATGCTCAGACAGTGGAATGGGGATTATACAGACTTGTCTCCGACGATTCAAGTAGATCAAAAGACCAGAGATTCACTCCGTTGGTGGCTGACCCTGGACAATCTATCACAGGGAATGAGCTTCCGCAGACCAGAGTGGGTCATTGTCACGACCGACGCCAGCCTAGTGGGCTGGGGCGCGGTCTGGGAATCCCTGAAAGCTCAGGGTCTATGGTCTCGGGAAGAGTCTCTTCTCCCGATAAACATTCTGGAACTGAGAGCGATATTCAATGCTCTCAGAGCTTGGCCTCAACTAGCAAAGGCCAAATTCATAAGGTTTCAGTCAGACAACATGACGACCGTTGCATATATCAATCATCAGGGGGGAACAAGGAGTTCCCTGGCGATGAAAGAAGTGACCAAGATAATTCAATGGGCGGAGGATCACTCCTGCCACTTGTCTGCGATCCACATCCCAGGAGTGGAAAATTGGGAAGCGGATTTTCTGAGTCGTCAGACATTCCATCCGGGGGAGTGGGAACTCCATCCGGAAATCTTTGCCCAAATAACTCAATTATGGGGCATTCCAGACATGGATCTGATGGCGTCTCGTCAGAACTTCAAGGTTCCTTGCTACGGGTCCAGATCCAGGGATCCCAAGGCGACCCTAGTAGATGCACTAGTAGCACCTTGGACCTTCAACCTAGCTTATGTATTCCCACCGTTTCCTCTCATCCCCAGGCTGGTAGCCAGGATCAATCAGGAGAGGGCCTCTGTGATCTTGATAGCTCCTGCGTGGCCACGCAGGACTTGGTATGCAGACCTGGTGAATATGTCATCGGCTCCACCATGGAAGCTACCTTTGAGACAGGACCTTCTTGTTCAGGGTCCATTCGAACATCCGAATCTGGTTTCCCTCCAACTGACGGCTTGGAGATTGAACGCTTGATTTTATCAAAGCGTGGGTTTTCAGATTCTGTAATAGATACTCTGATTCAGGCTAGAAAGCCTGTAACTAGAAAAATTTACCATAAAATATGGAAAAAATATATCTGTTGGTGTGAATCTAAAGGATTCCCATGGAACAAGATAAAAATTCCTAAGATTCTATCCTTTCTACAAGAAGGTTTGGAGAAAGGATTATCTACAAGTTCTCTGAAGGGACAGATCTCTGCTTTATCTGTTTTACTTCACAAAAGACTGGCAGCTGTGCCAGATGTTCAAGCATTTGTTCAGGCTCTGGTTAGGATCAAGCCTGTTTACAGACCTTTGACTCCTCCCTGGAGTCTAAATCTAGTTCTTTCAGTTCTTCAAGGGGTTCCGTTTGAACCCTTACATTCCGTAGATATTAAGTTATTATCTTGGAAAGTTTTGTTTTTGGTTGCAATTTCTTCTGCTAGAAGAGTTTCAGAGTTATCTGCTCTGCAGTGTTCTCCGCCCTATCTGGTGTTCCATGCAGATAAGGTGGTTTTGCGTACTAAGCCTGGTTTTCTTCCGACAGTTGTTTCCAACAAAAATATTAACCAGGAGATAGTTGTACCTTCTTTGTGTCCGAATCCAGTTTCAAAGAAGGAACGTTTGTTACACAATTTGGACGTAGTCCGTGCTCTAAAATTCTATTTAGAGGCTACTAAAGATTTCAGACAAACATCTTCCTTGTTTGTTGTTTATTCTGGTAAAAGGAGAGGTCAAAAAGCGACTTCTACCTCTCTTTCCTTTTGGCTTAAAAGCATTATCCGATTGGCTTATGAGACTGCCGGACGGCAGCCTCCTGAAAGAATCACAGCTCACTCCACTAGGGCTGTGGCTTCCACATGGGCCTTCAAGAATGAGGCTTCTGTTGACCAGATATGTAAAGCAGCTACTTGGTCTTCACTGCACACTTTTGCCAAATTTTACAAATTTGATACTTTTGCTTCTTCGGAGGCTATTTTTGGGAGAAAGGTTTTGCAAGCCGTGGTGCCTTCCATTTAGGTGACCTGATTTGCTCCCTCCTTTCATCCGTGTCCTAAAGCTTTGGTATTGGTTCCCACAAGTAAGGATGACGCCGTGGACCGGACACACCAATGTTGGAGAAAACAGAATTTATGCTTACCTGATAAATTACTTTCTCCAACGGTGTGTCCGGTCCACGGCCCGCCCTGGTTTTTTAATCAGGTTTGATAAATTATTTTCTCTAACTACAGTCACCACGGTATCATATGGTTTCTCCTATATATATTTCCTCCTGTCCGTCGGTCGAATGACTGGGGTGGGCGGAGCCTAGGAGGGATCATGTAACCAGCTTTGCTGGGACTCTTTGCCATTTCCTGTTGGGGAAGAGAATATCCCACAAGTAAGGATGACGCCGTGGACCGGACACACTGTTGGAGAAAGTAATTTATCAGGTAAGCATAAATTCTGTTTTTTCCTGTTATAATACGTTTCAATTTGAGGATTACAAAATTTCATATCTGCCTGCTAATTGTGGATTACACCTGTTGAAAAGCACACTCAATGTTAAAGGGACACTGGACCCAAATTTTTTCTTTCATGATTCAGATATAACATGAAATTTTAAGCAACTTTATAATTTACTCCTATTATCAATTTTTCTTCGTTCTCTTGCTATCTTTATTTGAAAAAGAAGGCATCTAAGCTTTTTTGGTTCAGACTCTGGACAGCTTTTTTTTTATTGGTGGATGAATTTATCCACCAATCAGCAAGGACAACCCAGGTTGTTCACCAAAAATGGGCCAGCATCTAAACTTACATTCTTGCATTTCAAATAAAGATACCAAGAGAATGAAGAAAATTTGGTAATAGTAGTAAATTAGAAAGTTGCTTACAATTTCATGCTCTATCTGAATCATGAAAGAAAATTGCGTTCAGTGTCCCTTTAAGTTTTTTCTCATTATAATTTGAGGATTACAAAGTTTCATTACTGTTGTGTATCATACTATTCAACATTCCATTTTGAGATGACGATTTCTTTCTCCCTTAGGGATGACTAGGGAGATTATTATTTATTTGTTCTTTTTGCGTGTGTGGTATGTGTGTCTGAATGAGGATTACTTGGGTACCTCCCACATAACATCTTTTACTTGCATATGTAGTCAATAAATTCACATATACATATATGTACAGCACACACACACATACTTATATGTACAGCATACACACACATATACATATAGCATACACACCCATACATATACAGCATACACACACATATACACATAGCTTACACACATGTACATATATGTACAGCATACACACACATATATGTATAGCATGCACACACATACATATATGTAAAGCATACACACACATATATGTATAGCATGCACACACATACATATATGTGCAGCATACACACACACATAAACTTATACGTACAGCATACACACACATATATGTATAGCATGCACACACATACATATATGTACAGCATACACACACATATACTTATACGTACAGCATACACACACGTACATATATGTACAGCATATACTCACATACATATATTTACAGCTTACACACACACATATACTTATACATACAGCATACACACACATACATATATGTACAGCATACACACACACATATACTTATATGTACAGCATACACACACACATATACTTTTACGTACAGCATACACACACATACATATATGTACAGCATACACACACATACATATATGTACAGCATACACACACACATATACTTATACGTACAGCATACACACACACATATACTTTTACGTACAGCATACACACACATACATATATGTACAGCATACACACACATACATATATGTACAGCATACACACACATACATATATGTACAGCATACACACACACATATACTTATACGTACAGCATACACACACACATATACTTTTACGTACAGCATACACACACATACATATATGTACAGCATACACACACATATACTTATACGTACAGCATACACACACATACATATATGTACAGCATACACACACACATATACTTATACGTACAGCATACACACACATACATATATGTACAGCATACACACACACATATACTTATACATACAGCATACACACACATACATATATGTACAGCATACACACACATACTTATACGTACAGCATACACACACACATATACTTTTACGTACAGCATACACACACATACATATATGTACAGCATACACACACATACATATATGTACAGCATACATACACATACATATATTTTCGTATTCCTGAGACCATGGATATACTTATACGTACAGCATACACACACACATATACTTTTACGTACAGCATACACACACATACATATATGTACAGCATACACACACATACATATATGTACAGCATACACACACATACATATATTTTCGTATTCCTGAGACCATGGATAAATTAATTAAAAGGCAAATCACAACAAAAACATGTTAATATATGTAGTAGCCTCTGTTGTGCAGCTCAACATACCTAAAGGTTACACTTAGGTTTACACATATAGGGTTATCGGTTTTCCTCAATTTCCAATGCACATTTTATACATGCATGGTCTATTTCTTATAAGAGAAGGGGGAATGGGGGTTTAGAATGCCCTAAACCCCCCTTCTTTCCTCTTTTTTTCCTGATAATAAATTAAGTATATATAGGGGGTAGGCAGCACCCCATAGAGGGATTTATTCATAAGTCCACCAATTGGGTAATCTTTAATAGTACATAGTGCCAGCAATTTGCCCTTTTTGACTATTTCTTTTAAAACCATAGTATTCTTTTTATAAATATAATGCTTTATAATCCCCTCTAGTAGCTTCCCCACCACTGATGTTAGACGGGTCTATAGTTTCCAGGATGCGTTATGGTTCACTTTGTAAACAGTGACACCATATCAACTTTATGCCAGTCCTGTGGTGCCACACATTTGAGTAGGATGAGTCTTGAAAAAATAAAAAGTATAGGTTTAACTATTACAAATATACTTTCCTGTAGAACACTTGGATGTATTCTGGTGCCAGAGTTTTATTTATTTTCATATTATCTAGACTCTTCCTGCTATTCACTATTTGCTGCAATGACTTTCATATTGGTTCCTCTCTTGTATATACAGTATAGGGAAAAAAAGAAATTAGTATGTACCTCAGCCTTTTTTAGTGCTTCAGTATTTTCCTTCTTAGTTCTTTTGCCATCTATATAATTAATTGTCTTTTACATCTTAATTTTCTAAGTGTCCCTTAAAGGGACATGAAACCCAAAATATTTCTTTCATGATTCAGACAGAACATACAATTTAAACAAAATTACTTTGATTATCTAATTGGTTTAGTTCTCTTGGCATCTTGAAAAGTATAGGCTCAGGGACTGGGAACTAGTTGCTGATTGGTGGCTGCACATGTATGCCTCAATTTATTGGTTTACCAATGTGTTCAGCTAGCTCCCAGTAGTGGATTGCTGTTCCTTCAATAGATACCAAGAGATCTGAGATTTGATAATAGAAGTAAATTGAAAAGTTGTTTAAGATTGTATGCTGTATCTGAATCATAACAGAACAAAAGAATACCATGGGAACGGAGCAATTTTGACAATAGAAAAAAAAATGGTGTATGTTTTTGAGTTGGAAAGAAGAATGTATTTGTGTGTATGTGTTTACAGTTATAAGTAGGAAACAAGTGAAAGAGGGAAATGTAAAGACAACAAGTCCTGATCATCCGTGGGCACAAGAACAGGCACTCAAATCAGATAGCCAGTAGACAAAATAAAGACTATACGCTATCACACAGACAGTACTTGTAAATGCAGACAAAATAATCAGTCTGGAAATATCTCATCATAACAATGTGTTAGCTTTGTCATGGAGTGGATGCCTACACTGCTGTCTCTATTCCTTCGTGTAACACAATGCAGCATCATGGTGCAACCACACATGAACATTTCCTTTGCAGGGAGATGCTACCTGTTTCAACTCTTCAATGACTAACTATATATACACATTGGTTATTCTAGGCTTGTTACTATGTTTATAAAAAAAATTTGCATTTCTCATAAAACTTAAAGGGACATAAAACCCACATTTTTCTCTTTCATGATTTAGACAGAGCATACAATGTTAAACAACTTTCCAATTTACTTCTGATATTTCATTTGCTTCCCTCTTTTTTATCCTTTGCTGAAAGGTTTATCTAGGTAAGCTCAGGAGCAGCAAAGAACTAGCTACTGATTGGTGGGTGCATATACCGTATATAACGATTGTCATTGGCTCACCCATGTGTTCAGTTAGAAACCAGTAGAACGTTGATTCTCCTTTAACAAATAATACCAAGTGAATGAAGCAAATTTGATAATAGAAGTAAACTTGAAAGTTGATTAAAATTGTATGTTCTACCTAAATCATAAAAAACAAAAACAAATTGGGGTTTCATGTTGTCAGGGTTTTTCCCTGTTGTTTGCCATGTGCTGCTAGCAGCCATTTTACTCACCTCTCTTCCTGACTATGGTGCATTGTGAGGGATGCTGCTCATTTCCTACACTTCCTTTTATGGCCAGACTGGTGTGCATCATCCATGTGAGACAGGATGCAGTCTCAGAATTGTGATGTCATCACTTATTATTTAAAGGGCCTCTGTTCAGTATGCTTTGCCTTTGCGTTGTCTCATACCTGTTTGTGAGAGTTCCTGTGTATTACCTGGCTGCCTAACGTCCTTCCTGGTTCCTGATCCCTGGCTTGTTCCTGACTCTGCTGTTTTCCTTGTTCCTGATTCCGACTCATCTTACTATTCGCTTTGGCTCCTGACTCGGCTCGTCTGACTACCAGCTCTGGTTTTGACTCCTGGCTTGTTATTTGACTTGTGGACTTTTTATTATTTTTTGCTATGAATAAAGGTGTGATTATTTTTGCACTTCTCGTCTCAGTCTGATTCCTGGCACCCTGACACATGTCCCTTTAAAAAGTTATTTGAAACCCAAAATTTTCTTTTGTGATTCAGACAGAGCATACAATTTAAAAAAAAAAGCTTCCAATTTACTTCTTTTATCAAATTTGCTTTGTTCCATGGTATTTTTAAAGAGATACCTAGATAGGTGACAGGAGCACTACATGGCAGGAAATAGTGTTGCAATGTAGTTGTCTTGCAAATGGATACCTTTGTAGCCATAAAGTGCTCCAGACATGTGCTTACATCACTGCTTTTCAACAAAAAAATACCAAGAGAACGAAGAAAATTGATCATAGAAGTAAATTTGAAAGTGTTTTAAAAATTACAGGCTCTGTGATGATTTATCAAATGTCTGTCCGAAATGATCCGCTCAGCATATCATGTCCGACAGACATCGCTGAATGCCAACAGCATACGCTGTCGGCATTTAATTTTGCACAAGCAGTTCGGGTGAACTGCTTTTGCAATACCGCCCCCTGCAGATTCGTAGCCTCAGAGGCAGTGGACGAGCTAAGGAGCAGCGGTCTTAAGACCACTGCTTCTTAAAGGGACATAAAAGCCAAATTTTTTCTTTCCTGATTTAGAAAGAGCATGTCATTTTAAAAAACTTTCGAATTTTCTTCTATTATCTCATTTGCTTCATTCTCTTGATATCACTTGCTGAAAAGCATATCTAGATATGCTCAGTAGCTGCTGATTGGTTGCTGCACATAGAGGCCTTGTGTGATTGGCTCACACATGTGCATTGCTATTTCTTCAACAAAGGATATCTAAAGAATTGAGCAAATTAGATAATAGAAGTAAATTGGAAAGTTGTTTAAAATTACATGCCCTATCCGAATCATGAAAGTTTAATTTTGACTAGACTGTCCCTTTAACTGCTGTTTCCGGCGAGCCTGAAGGCTCGCACAGAAACAGGGGCATTAGGGGCCATTCGGCCCTTGATAAATCGGCCCCTCTGTCTAAATTATGAAAGAAAAATTTAAGGTTTTATGTCCCTTCAATATATTCTGTAGTTATTCAGCTACCATCTTTGTAGTTACTGTAATTGCATACAATGTTGTTCTGTATTTACTTGAGATGGACAGTCATGCGCTTTGTATTGTGGTTTTGGATATTCCTCAATAATAAAAAAAATAAGTTTAAAAAAAGTGCATTGATACAAGGGAAGAAAACATAATTTGACAAAATATAAATTCCTGGTAAGACCTCGCCTAGCTAATATTAATAAATGGAGCAGATAATGTATGAGGAGAAGTTATTTGTGGTTACTTTAGAAAAGGTACATAAAGGGATACTAAACCCCATTTTTTTCCTTCATGGTTCAGATAAAGCATGCAATTTTAAGCAACTTTTTAATTTACTCCTAATATCAATTTTTTTCGTTCTCTTGGTATCTTTATTTGAAAAAGCATAAATGTAAGCTTTGGAGCTGGCCCATCTTTGGTTCAGAACCTGGGTAGCACTTGCTGATTGGTGGCTAAATGTAGCCACTAATAAGCAAGCGCTACCCAGGGTGCTAAACCAAAAATGGGCCGGCTCTTAAGCTTACATTCTTTTTAAAAAAAATAAAGATACCAAGAGAATTAAGAAAAATTGATAATAGGAGTAAATTAGACAGTAGCTTAAAATTGCATGCTCTATCTGAATCATGAAGGAAATAATCTATTCCACATTATTCTATGTTCAAAACAGTATGTTGTAATATAAAGTAAAAATATAAAGTAAAATGTATTTCAAATTAATAACTCTCATAAATACCCTATGGGGTTGATTTATCAACCCCTTTCGTCAGGCTTCACCTCCCTACAACTGCAGGTTCTCACAATCTGCACTCCGTATTTAACAAGCAGCGGTCATCAGACTGCTGCTTCCCTACCCTACCGGGGAGATTGACAGCGGCGTTGCACACAAGCAATCCTGGCAGCGAAATTCAGCCCGCCAGAGGCGTGCTGCGGCGGACAGGGGCCCCTGTCCGCCTCAGCTTGATAAATCCACCCCTAAGTATAGTTCCCATTATCGCATTTTTCTCATGAACAGTAATAAAAGAATATAAAATATTAATCACATTTTAAATTTCAAAATATAAAAGAAAATCAGTAATGAAAAGTACATAAAACAGGTGGGGCGCCATGTTGAGTAACTCTGACAGATAGAAGTGGTGTAAAGAGATCCAAAGGATTACTCACATTTTTACTAATGGTAAAGGTACTAATAATAAGTGCAAGATCACCAAGTTGGTATTAACAGCTACCAGCAAACTGAATTCCAGTCTCGTTAATCTTCCTCTCAGGTAGGTGAGCCCACACCAAAATCATAACCTACTTATTAAAACAGGATGATTTATTAAAATATCATTAAAATAATCTGCAACGCATCTCATAGCTCTGGTTTAATGTTTCATAATACCACTTCTATCTGTCAGAGTTACATATGTGCCCCACGGTTTTATGTATCTTTCCGATCTTCAACTGTCATGTCACAGAAGTGAGATAGAAGTTGCCTTTAGCACTGCAAAAAAAGTCTTCTAGAGGACTGGGTCTTTTCATTCTTCACTTTGAATTGGCTTTAGATTAACCTTATATTACAGCTTGTTGACAGCTTTTTTATTTTTACATTTATACATTATAATATAACATTTACAGTTATATTAGACAGAATTGTGTCCCCAAATGGTGCTTATTTAGTGGTATCTTAATATAGAAAATCAGTTACAAAGGGGATCTATCACCTTTCAAAACATTTTATTTATATGAAAAATTGACTTTATATACAGCAAGTTCAACCAACCCCATCCCATGCTGTGCCATTAGAGATCTTTAAGTCCTTGACAGGCAGGCAGTACAGCCAATTGGAAGTGCACCACCCACTCTATGTATTTATGTAGTAGTCCCCTCTTGCACTGCTGCTAGCTGCTAGTATTGGACATCATAAAAACCCATGATTTACGTAGAGCATACTTTATAATTTACTTCTGTTATCAATTTTTGTTCATTCTTTTGGTATCTTTTGTTGAAAAGCAGGAATGTATGGTTAGGAGCTGGCCCATTTCTGGAACACTATATGGCAGTAGTTTTGCAAGAATGTTATCTATTTCCTGACATGTAGTGCTCCAGATTCCTACCTAGATATCTTGTCAACACAGAATATCATGGGAACGAAACAAATGTGATAATATAAGTAAATTGTTATTTAAATTGGTATGCTCTGTCTGAATTACAAAAGAGCATTTATGGTCTTCATATCCCTTTAAAGAGTGTCTTTTTTTTTTTTTACTCATTTTTAAATATCAAATACAATAAAAATACATATTTTGGTATTCAAATGCATCCCAATGTTACCAAGATATTTTGATGCGTCATAAAATATGATCTGTAACATTTGTACAGTGTATAAAATATGGGTAACTGTGAATTTGTATTAAATTATTTACCTCTGGTGAAATTATTTTGTGATACTAGGAAATATTATTTATTTTGTAAATAAATAAATGATAAAAAAAAAAAAGACGCCCAATACATATTTAAAGGATTTTAAACATCTCTATCAGTCTCTCTGTCAGCAGTTAACTTGGTTGATACACTTCTTGACCCAATTAATCTTCATGCTCTGTCCACACAAATGTCTTATTTTCCAGGCACACGGATCACCAAACAGGAAACCTATAAGAAGATTAAATCATTAAAACCTTCTAAATCTCCAAGTACAGTTTCACTAATAAGGTCTAAAAATAAATTGAGCTCACTGATAACACAACTGCATATACTGTTGATAATGTATAATTATGAGGGGGGGAATCAGTTAAATAATTTCAAAACCTCAAATAACAAAAACTCCAGAACAAACATTTCTTTACAAACTACATATCAATGTCATAATTCATGGACCTATGTTTAAAGGCATTAAAGGGTCTTTAAACACTTTATGAATGAAATGTAAAATGTTTAATTATATGCAGGTAAAAACTTTGCAAAATAAAGCAAATGTAATACTATAAATATAATTTTTGGCTTTTATGTTCCTTTAAATAGTGACACTTAATGACTTCCTAAAGTCTCCTTCCTTCATGCCATCTGTTGCAATAGTGAGTACATTTATGCACATTTAGGTCTAGTTTACAAGTGCCGCAATAAATAGTTTGTTTGCGTTAGTGTTAGGCTTTTTGCACTTTTCAGGTTCCGCTGGTATTACAAGTTAAAAAAAAAGTATTTTGCACTAGCAGTAACCCGAAAAGCGCACAAATCCTAAGCAGAGTTTTCTCATGTGCGTGCATGTATTCCCCCATAGAAATCAATGGAGAAAAAAAACTGGGAAAAAAAACACACCCTACCATAAGCCCCTAGCCTATTAACCCATATAACCCGCCATCCCCCCACATCGCAAACTATCTAAATTAAACTATTAACCCCTAAACCGCCATCCCCTATGTCGCAAAATACACTAGATATTTAGTGTTTGCGATGTGGGGGGATGGCGGTTTAGGGGTTAATAGTATTATTTATGAGTGTAAATGTGCTTTGTATTTTTGTTGTGTTTTGCGCAAATTTTTATTTTCTGAAACCAGTTTACCACAACTCTTAGATTGCCCAATAGGATTGAAGCGTAAAAGGCGATTGTGCTAGCGCAATCGTAATTTCGCAGCATTTGTAATATCAGCGGAATAATGAAAATGGCTCGCAAAATCACGATTATACTAGCGCAAAAAACTGTTTGTGCAGCACTTGTAATCTAGCTCTAATTAAGGATCACAGAACTATTTTCATGCAAAAAGATGGGCAATATCTAAAATGTGCCATTTAAAATAAATAATAAACTTCAAAGTAATCATGTATACTAAACCAAATTTAAATGCTGAAACATGGAAATATTCTTTACTTTTATTATGTAAGAAACAAAGCTGTTGTAACCTTTGTCACATTTTATAATGCAATGGTTTATATATCCACCATTTAATTGGTTCTTTCTCAAGACATAAATGTGTGCCATTCATAGGTTTATGCTAGTATGGAAAGACAAACCCACAACCTTTACTTGGGGTTACTGGATTTATTTTCTTGCAAATCTCTTTTTTTATTAAGGAAGAAGGAAATGCAAGCCTACAGATAATAACTCAATATAATCTCTCATTTCTTGTAAAATGTAGTGATATACAGTATATTGAGAGCCAGATTACAAGTGGAGTGTTATTTTCATGTTCCCGTTAACTGCGCTAGAAGTAAGCTTTTTGCGCTTGTCGGGTTGTGCTTGTATTACAAGTTTAAAGTAAACAGTTAACACTAGCACGCTAACCCGAAGAGCGTAAAAAAAGCCAAACTTGCAACATTGCGCAAGTGATAACCTATTCCCATATAGAAGTCAATGAAGCAAAAAAATTGGAAAAGAACACCCTACTCACACGCAAACTCGATCGTATGTGCTAAAGTGCGCTAACCCAACATGAAAATAGTAATATTTTGTATTCCAATGTTCTTCACATAGCAGACTATGTTCTATTTATTCATAAATACATATATATATATATATATTATATGTCACGGATACTGGGCTGCAGGGGCTGAACCCTTACCCCCCCCCCACCCCCTACAACCTCACCCCTGTTGTTTCTCAGTGGTTTTGGGCTCCTCAGATTAACCACAATCCCTGGAAGCTTTGGTTTGCTTGTCTTGTGAAAAGCTGGTGTATGACCAGGAAAACTCTCCTAGGCTGGCTGGGCCCCTGGAACTCCCGGTCGGCCGCCTCACCACGGACACCCGCCTAACCCCTCTCAGGCTGTCCAATCTCCTGGAACTCCCGGTCGGCCACAGGACACCAGGACACCCACTAACTTTACCCCCTGGTCGTTCCAGCAACCATGTGCCCCAGATCTCCGCTCTTTTGGGGATTAGTAGCCCCTAGGGAGGACAAGCGGTGGGGGAATTACCGGAGGGGAGCTGCTTTGGGAACTGGGGGTTTTGGACACCCCTACCCCCATAACTTCAACAGGCTGTATCTCCGGTCCCCAATAATGAATCATGCCGCTTTTTGGACTGCAGCCTCTGGGGACCGAGAGCTTTCAAATGATCACCCCAAAACCGTCACTACTGTGTCCTGGGATTCTGTGGGACTATGGTTGCTATGGAGGCGCCGGTCAGTCTGGAGGGGTGGGAATGGCGGGAAAATTGTGGCATTGTCTCCCTGTTTTATCAAGTTGAGCTGTGTGTATAAAAGGAGTGTATGTTGTACAATAAAATCAGTTCTATTTTCACCTGAATGCTAGGCTGTCTAGTTATTTGGGTGGGCTCCTGCTAGAATCACTTTCCTGGGCTACATAGCCACTTGTTCCAGGCAGAGGAAGGACCTGGTCGATGGCGCTACCCAGTCGGGGTAGCGGGGAGTCCATCACATTGGTTGGCAGCGGTGGGATGCTTCCGTTTACCTGGAACGTCCAAACCACCAACTGAAGATCTTGCCGGATGGAGCAGTACCATGGGCTCCGGAAGGAAGAATTGAGAACGTTGCTGCAGACTAGACGGAAAGTCGCCAGCAACATGACAAAGGCAGTGCTCGTAGCCAAACTGATGGAGGACGATCGGGCTAGCGAACAGGCTGGTGGGTTGGACAGCGACCAAAGCAGAGGACAGCTCAGTACAGCCTCCACTCCAGGGACTACAACATCCGACAAACAGCGGCAGGTACAGTGGCAACTGGCTCTCTATGGACCTAACCCCCAGAGGAGATCATTACTCGGATAGTGACTTACACCAACAAGATACACATGTTGGAGCTTCAGAAGTCTATAGGGGGGGTCATGCCGGATCACCTGGACCCCCCTTCCTGGCCCAAGAAACTACCTCACGGCGCTTTCCGAACCTTCCAGGATGATGGGAGTGAGGATATTGACCACTACCTACAGCTGTTTGAGACCCAGTGCCGAATGCATGGGGTCACTAATGCCGATAGGGTTACTATCTTAATCAGGAAACTATCCGGTAGGGCCCTGGAGGCTTTCCACACTGTCCCCTCCGAAGATCAAAGCAATTATGACCGGGTGAAGGAGCGCATCCTTGCTTGGTATGGACTCACCCCGGAAGCTCACCGGCTAAAATTCAGGGGACTACAAAGACAAGAGGAGCAGCCGTATAACGAGTTTGCCCACCGCTTAGCTAGATCCTTGAACTCCTGGGTTACTGGGTGCCACATCACCACCCTAGACGAAGCTGTTCAACTCATCCTCCTGGAGCAGTTCTACAACCGCACCCCAGCAGAGATAAGGGACTGGGTAAAAAACAAGGGACCCAGAAGAGCTGACCAAGCCGCTTCCCTGGCCAATCAGTATGTGGATGCCCGGCGCCATGCGGCCACAGACTCCCGGCCAGCAACCCGCTCCGCTCCTGCCCCAGCTCGACCCCCAATGGTTTTTCGGCAGCCACAGATCCGGCCGCCCCCTGTTTACCCGGCCAGGAGCAGCAATTCCTGGGGGTGTTATGGGTGTGGACACCCCAGACATGTTATACGGAACTGCCCAGCTAGACAACAATACCCCCCAGCCCAGCCGCCAAGGAACCCTGCCTTAACCTTGTGGGGGTCACTTCAAGCCCGCACCTATCAGGCCGCTGCCCATTGTGCCCATACAGCGAGCTCTGACCCCTATGCTGAGTGGAAAGGAGAAGAAGTGGGTGTCTTGCACCATGTCAGCTCAATGGACCAAGACAACCGACAACAGGAATGAGAGATACGGGGGCCACCGTTTCTTGGATACAACCTCACCTCATTCCCCCCTCAGGCTGCACTGGGCGCATCCTTGCTGTGGGGGTAGCGAGAGGTGAGGTCCTCAGGATTTCTACAGCCTGGGTCCATTTGGACTGGAAACCCGACTCCCGAAATGTAGAAGTGGGGGTTATGCACCACATCCCTGCCAAGGTCCTGTTGGGAAACAACCTCGGCCACCTTGTGTCCGCCTTTGTGGGGGATGCCTCTCCGGATACCTGCCCAGTGACTACTCGCCAGCAGGCCAGATGCCAAGCCACCTCACCAACTCTGGGGACCCAGGTAAGACCTACCACCCCGACTCCTACCTTCCCCGACTGCCCATCCCCACTAACCCCGAACTTACTGACACCCCCTCCTGGGCGACCCCCTCTGACATCACCAAAGAAACCTTGAGCGACCCGACCCTAGCCCCTTACCGAGTAGGTGCTGATGCCCAGGGCCCCGGAGACGAACGGTTCCAGTGGGAGGGAGAGCTCCTGTACCGGATCTCCAAGAGGAGAAAAGGGACGGTGCCCAAACGCCAGCTGGTCGTACCAAAGAAGTTTTGGTCCAACCTACTGAACATAGGTCATGACATCCCCTTAGCCGGCCACTTAGGAAAGCAAAGGATCCACCACCACTTGACTCAAGCCTTCTTCTGGCCAGGCATTACAGCCGATTTTAAGGAATACTGTAAATCCTGTGAGGTTTGCCAGAAGGTAGGAAAGACGGGTGACCATATGAAAGGTCCCCTCCATCCCCTGCCCATTATTGGGGAACCCTTTAGCCGAGTGGCAGTAGACATTGTGGGGCCATTAGCTTGGCCCAGACCCTCAGGGAAGAAATACATCCTTACAGTGGTGGACTATGCCACCCGATACCCCGAGGCAATCCCCTAGCCAATATCAAGGCGGAGACCATAGCATATGCAATGCTCCGGATATTCACCAGGGTAGGCTTCCCTTGGGATGTGGTTTCCGATCAGGGAACGCAGTTCACTGCGGAAATCACTCAACAACTCTGGGAGTTGTGCGGGGTTAAACTCCTGCACAGCGCCCCTTACCATCCCCAGACGAATGGGCTGTGTTAGAGGTTTAACGGGACCCTAAAGCAACTGCTTTGGACGTTCTATGCCACTCACAAGGACTGGGAGAGATTCCTGCCACATCTCCTCTTTGCATATCGAGAGGTGCCTCAGGAATCCACCGGGTTTTCCCCCTTTGAACTTTTAAATGGTCAAAAGGTTAGGGGCCCGCTAGATTTGGTACGAGCCCACTGGGAGGGAGCCACTGGGGGGGGAAGAGCACTCTGTTGTGGAGTACGTACTCCAGCTCAGAGCCCGGCTGAAGGACCTGGCTGCCCAGGTACTCAAGAACCTTCAAGCCTCTCAGCACAGGCAGAAGCGATGGTACGATCGCAATGCCCGTACCCAAACCCTGATCTTAGGACAGAAGTCCTCGCTCTGAAGCCTGTCAAAACCGACAAGCTACAGGCCTCTTGGCAAGGACCTTACCGGGTTGTGGAACAACTGAACAACACCACATACCTGGAAGCGAAGTGTTCAGATGAAAGGATCAGTCTGACTTTTCATGTGAACATGTTAAAGGCATACATAGAGAGACCCAGAGATGTGGCCGCTATCTGTGCGCCGGCAGTGGGGGACTCTGAAAGTCTTCCAATGCCGGAGCTTCCCAGACCTACTGACACCCCCAGGGGGTGGATGACATATCCCTAGACGATAGGTTAGAGCCCAGACAGAAAAGGCAGGTCCGGCGACTCTTGGAACAAAGAAGTGACATGTTCTCTACTGTCCCTGGGTTTACCACCACAGCCATCCACCGGGTGGAGACCCCGGGACAGACCCCACTGCGACAGTCTGCCTACAGGGTCCCAGAGGCCGTCAGGGACAGTATGCACCGGGAGCTCCGGGGAATGTTGGACCTCGGTGTCATTGAACTGTCCAACAGTCCCTGGGCCTCTCCAGTAGTGTTAGTACCCAAGAAGGACGGAACTACCCGGTTCTGCATTGACTACCATAGACTTAATGACAGAACCACCACTGACACCTATCCCATGCCCCGAGTAGATGATCTGTTAGATCAAATCACCCGAGGCCACTTCCTGACCACCCTTGACCTATGCAAGGGTTATTAGCAAATCCCCCTCGACTCTGAGTCCGTCCCCAAGTCTGCCTTCATCACTCCCTTCTGCTTATACCAGTTTAAAGTCATGCCGTTTGGAATGAAGAATGCCCCAGCTACTTTCCAAAGAATGGTAGACCGCCTGTTGGATGGCCTCCAGGACTATGCCTGTGCATACCTGGATGACATCGCCATCTATAGCGAGACTTGGGAGGACCATCTGGTCCACCTAGGCGTCGTTTTAGATCGTCTTCGAGCCGCCGGCCTAACCTTGAAGCCAGATAAGTGTACCATTGGTCAGAAGTTTAGTACTTAGGCCACCAAGTTGGCTGCGGTAAACAGCGACCCGAGCTGGCCAAAGTCGAGGCTGTGGCTAACTGGCCCACCCCCAGGACCAAAACCCAAGTCCTTGCCTTTCTGGGTACTGCAGGCTACTACCGGAGGTTCGTCCCTAATTACAGATCCCTCGCCAAACCCCTGACTGACCTGACCCATAAACGACTTCCCCGACAGATCCTGTGGCCCCCCGAGTGTGAAAGAGCCTTCCAGAGTCTTAAGTCTGTCTTAATCTCTGCCCCAGTACTGGACGCTCCTAACCCAGCCAAAAGTTTTTCTGTCCACACAGGTGCCTCCATGTTCGGGTTGGGGGCCATACTAAGCCAGGCGGACGAGAAAGGAAAGGACCACCCCGTTGCCTACATCAGTCGCAAACTACTACCCCAAGAAGTAGGCTACGCGGCGGTTGAGAAGGAGTGTCTGGCGCTGGTATGGGCTTTGAATAAGTTGCAGCCCTACCTATATGGGAGACCCTTCACCGTCCTTACTGACCACAGCCCCCTAGTATGGCTCAACCGGGTTTCTGGGTACAACGGGAGACTTTTGAGGTGGAGCCTAGCCCTGCAGCCATTTAACTTTGACATCCAGTACCAACCGGGAAAGAGCAATGGGAATGCTGATGGACTTTCCCGGCGGACTGAAGTGGCATAAACTCCTCGGACATCCCCAGGCCGACCCGTGTGTGGATCTAGCCGGGTCTGCTGAACTGGAGGAGGGGAGTTGTCATGGATACTGGGCTGCAGGGACTGAACCCTTACCCCCCACCCCCCTACAACCTCACCCCTGTTGTTTCTCAGTGGTTTTTGTTTTCTAAGAGCAACCACAATCCCTGGAAGCTTTGGTTTGCTTGTCTTGTGAAAAGCTGGTGTATGACCAGGAAAACCCTCCTAGGCTGGCCGGGCCCCTGGAACTCCTGGTCGGCCGCCTCACCATGGACACCCGCCTAACCCCTCTCAGGCTGTCCGGGCTCCTGGAACTCCCGGTCAGCCACAGGACAGCAGGACACCCGCTAACTTTACCCCTGGTCGCTCCAGCAACCATGTGCCCCAGAGCTCTGCTCTTTTGGGGATTAGTAGCCCCTAGGGAGGATAAGAGGTGGGGGAATTACCGGAGGGGAGCTGCTTTGGGAACCGCGGGTTTTGGACACCCCTACCCCCATAACTTCAATGGCTGTATCTCCGGTCCCCAATAACAAATCACGCCGCTTTTTGGACTGCCGCCGCTCCCCCGGGAACACCCCAAAACTGTCACCACTGTGTCCTGGGATTCTGTGGGACTATGGTTGCTATGGAGGCACTGGTCAGTCTGGAGGGGCGGGAATGGCGGGAAAATTGTGGCATTGTCTCCCTGTTTTATCAAGATGAGCTGTGTGTATAAAAGGAGTGTATGTTGTACAATAAAATCAGTTCTATTTTCACCTGAATGCTAGTCTGTCTAGTTATTTGGGTGGGCTCCTGCTAGAATCACTTTCCTGGGCTACATAGCCATTTGTTCCAGGCAGAGGAAGGACCCAGTCGACGGCGCTACCCAGTCGGGGTAGCGGGGAGTCCGTCACAATATATATATATATATATATATATATATACATACACTGTATATATGATGGAATTTTGGTTAAATAAATGTTTATATATATATATATATATATCATTGGTCTTACCCATTGTGATGAATAACTAAAGAAATTTGGTCTATGTGCTACCTCATATTTATACCCCTGTGAAACAGGAAGTCATGGTTGAACAATTTCCTGTTCCTAGCCACCCAGGTGTACTAAAAAATGTAAACAATCAATTGGAATATAATTTAAATATATTTTTCTCATATCAATTCATAGGGGTGCCAATAATTGTGCCACACATATATTTTTCAAAGTTTTTTTTTTTATGGAATAAACCTGTGTCGTGTTATATATAAATGAGAGCAGAGTATTTTTGTGTATTTTTGAACAGAATATCAAAAGGTTAAACAATAAAGGCAATTTTCACAGCCTTCTTTGCTCATATTTACCAAGTGTGCCAATATTAGTGTAGGGCACTGTAAGTGATACCTGTGACGTATACCCCGGCTACCCTGACTGGGTAGCTCCGCCAAACGGGTCCTGCTTCCTCCCTGCCGACTGCAGCTATGTAGCTGGCTAGTGACCACAGCCTGTAGCCACCCCTGATGCCTGACAGCACCAGTACTCAGTGTCCCACCCTGTGGCAGACTCCAGCTTCCCCGACTGGTTAGCTCTTCCTTTTGCTATGTAGCCCAGGAAAGTGATTTTAGCTGGAGCTCACCCAAATAACTAGACAGACTAGCATTCAGGTGAAATAAGAACTGCTTTATTGCACAGAAAACACAGCTTTTATACATTTCCAACAAATGGGGGTAGTTACTACACAAATAGAAACAAATATTATACAATGAGACAAACATCAGACAATGGTTAGTTAAACAAGATTCTAATCACATCCTTACTTACAAAAGGACAATGGATGACTCACACAATAACAGAAAGACACTTCACACCTAGACTAGATAACAACAGGGGTGAGGTTGTATGGGAGTGGGGGGGGGTAGTCTTGGATGTCTGGCGTCCGTGACAAAACCTATGTGCTGATTGGTGGCTGTGCATATATTGCATATATATGTGCATATATTATATGCCTATTGTCATTGGCTCACCCAATGTGTTCATCAAGCTCACAGTAGTGCATTGCTGTTTCTTAAACAAAGGATACAAAGAGAAAGAAGAAAATGTGATAATATAAGTATAGTTTAAAATCGAATGCACTATCTGAATAGAGAAAAAAGAAAAAAAAAACGAGTTTCATGTCCCTTTACTTTATAGCCTTTATAATATATATATATATATATTTTTAAATCTTTTATTTAGTACCGACAATGTGTACAACACACACAAAAAAAAGAAGGCAAGAGGATAAGTACATCGATTAGACACCACGCAAGGAGCACAGAAAAATAGCAAAACATAAGAATATACACCATGGTCATTCTCATTTAACCTGAGATTGTAGGGTTTTTATATTTTAACTAACAAAGACAAAAAGAGAAAATACAAAACAAGAAAAATACCATATTGTGGGATAATGATTTACAATGCAAGAAAACATTTTCTATTAGTAAGAGTTATCTTGTTATGATAGTAACATAAAACAAAACCAAAACCAAAACCAAACAAAACAAAAAAAAGGTAATATATATCTAATATTGTTTGATCCTCCCCTCTCTCTACTCCTCAAAGCACCCTTCATGAGCCTATCAAATTCCCAGTAAAATTAGGTCTGAATTCCTGAATGGAAAAATCATAATATCCTGTTCTTCCTTAGAGAGCGATTGGATAACAATTGACCATTTCCCAAAAAAGGAGAGTACTTGTAAATCTATATTAGTATCTGTATCCTTCTGTTCAATTATGCATTGTTTTTTCATAAAGCTCATAATTTCTGTAAATTTGGGTATTGTCTTATCTTTCCATTTATGAAAGATGAGGCTTCTTATGCACAAAATGCAAGAGTTAATAATTTTATTATTAGGCATAGCATTATTATAGGGAAATTATTATTTTGTCCATTTCCAATTCCATCCATATAGGGTGGTAAGATTGGAAATATAGTGTCTGATCTGAAGATAAGCAAATAAGTCCTTATTATCTAAAGAATACTGTTCTTTCGTAGCAGAAAAAGATTTAACTGCATATAGGTTAAAATCCACAAATTGTGCCACATTGAGAAGCCCCAAACCAGCCCATTTTTCAAATATCTTAGTTTGGTTTCCTGGAATAAATTCAGGATTCCCCATGGTGATCTGGTAATTGGAAACTGCGTGATGAAGACCCAACTTTGCAACTACCTTCTGCCAAGCAAGCAATAAATTACATACCGAGGCTAGATTTTTAACTGATCTGGGAATGGTTTTGAGATTACAGTGGAAGAGGGCTATGGGTGAGTATGGGTATAGAATATTTTCCTTGAGGTCAAGCTGAGAGAAGTAATCCGACGCCCCAAGCCAACCTACACAAAACCTCGCCAATGAAACCAGACTATAGAGTTCCAAGTCGGGCATCGCTAGGCCACCATATAGGCCACCATATTCTTTCCCCAGAAAAAAATATTTTCAAAGCAATTCTAGAATTTTCCCCTTGCCATATAAAATATGATAGTGATGAATAAAAATTGTGGAGATCTTTTTTTTTTTTTAAGAATTATAGGGATATTCTGAATTATATATAACATTTTAGGGAAGAAAATCATTTTAAATAAAGCAATCCTTCTTGAAATGTTTAATGGCAAATTGTGCCAACGAAGCAGATCTTCTTTGACCTTCAAAAGTATTTTTGTAATATTCAAAGCATACCAAGTACTTGGGTCTCGTGAAATATTAATACCCAAGTATGTAAATGAATGTATGGCAACTTTGAATACCAGAGGAGGAACTAAACAGTTCTACCTCACGTAGAAGATGTGGAATATTCTGTGAGAGGTTAGAAATATACACTAAAAGATTGTCGGCATAAAGAGCAACTTTAACTTCTTTTTTGCCAATTTTGATACCCTCAACTCTCTGATGAATTGCTATGGCTAAAGATTCTATGGCTATAATAAATAGGAGAAGTGAGAGCAGACATCCTTGTCTAGTCCCTTGCTTAAGACATATTCTCAGTTAGCTGGCCATTAATTAATAAAGCTGTTTTAGAATTATTATAAATATTATTTGCTAAATGAAAAAAAGCCCTTGTAGACAGAATTTCTGCAAAGAGGAAAATATATGATCATGTTGCACCCGAGTCGAACACCTTCTCTGCATCCAGTGACACTACAGCCATGTAGACTAGTTAGTAAATAGTTATTAACTATTTACTAGCTACCCAGTTAAAATAAATACAAATTTACCTGTAAAATAAAACCTAACCTGAGTTATACTAACACCTAACATTACAATAAAATTAAATAAATTAAATTTAAAAAATACATTTATCTAAATTACAAAAAATAATAAACATTAAATTACACAAAATAAAATAGAAATTATTAAAAATAAAAATGAATTACTCCTAATCTAATAGCCCTATCAAAATAAAAAAGCCCCCCAAAATAATAAAACCCATAGCCTACACTAAACTGCCAATAGGCCTTAAAAGGGCCTTTTGTGGGGCATTGCCCCAAAGAAATCAGCTCTTTCAGCCGTACACTGAAGGTTCCCTTTAAGGGACGTCATCCAAGAAGGCGTCCCATGAATTCCAATTGGCTGATAGAATTCTATCAGCCAATCAGATTAAAGCTCAATCCTATTGGCTGATTGCATCAAACAATAGGATTTTTTACCCTTTAATTCCGATTAGCTGATAGAATTCAAGGGACGCCATCTTGGATGACGTCCCTTAAAGGGAACCTTCAGTGTACTGTATGAAGAGGATACTCTGTACCGGATGTCTTGAAGATGGAGCCGCTCCGCATCGGAAGGATAAAGATAGAAGATGCTGTCTGGAAGAAGACTTCTGCCCGCCTGGAGGACGACTACTTGACGCTTGGATGAAGACTTCTCCCGGCTTCGTTGAGGACTTCTTGCCGCTTGGATGAAGACTTCTCCCGGCTGGATGAGGATGGATGTCCGGTCTTCAAAAACTGTAAGTGGATCTTCAGGGGTTAGTGTTAGGTTTTTTTAAGGGTTTATTGGGTGGGTTTTATTTTTAGATTAGGGACTTTGGGCACCGTAAAAGAGCTAAATGCCCTTTTAAGGGCAATGCCCATACAAATGCCCTTTTCAGGGCAATGGGGAGCTTAGTTTTATTTGGATAGGATTTTATTTGGGGGGTTTGGTTGTGTGGGTGGTGGGTTTTACTGTTGGGGGATTGTTTGTATTTTTTTTACAGGTAAAAGAGCTGATTTATTTGGGACAATGCCCCGCAAAAGGCCCTTTTAAGGGCCATTGGCAGTTTAGTGTAGGCTAGGATTTTTTTTATTTTGGGGGGGGCTTTTTTATTTTGATAGGGCTATTAGATTAGGTGTAATTAGTTTAAATATTTGATCATTTCTTTTTTATTTTGTGTAATTTAGTGTTTATTATTTTTTGTAATTTAGATAAATGTATTTTTTTAATTTAAAGGATTACTTTCTGTTATAATTTTTAAGCTAAAAAACTAACATATTAAAGTTAATAAACATTAATTAAAACCTACTGACCTATATTTTCTCCAAAACTAAGTTTCATAACGTTCTAAAAGTTATATCTTTTATTCGCCGATGATGTCACGTTATCCTGCCCACTATTTTCAGCACTGCATGTTCAAAATACTTAAACCAATAACTTTGTGTTTAAAGCGCCATTTTGAAACCTAGGTATTGTAAACGGATTGGTACAGAGCAAAGGATACCCACGGAGTGGGTTTGGAAAACAATTAAATTTGCAGACAAGATTTCTGATATACGGTAGAGATATGTTAATGAAATGCTATTGATAAAAAGCTTATTTGGGGTAGTTAGTTAGTAACAGGCATAGAAAATATTTACTTACAGTGGCCCTTTAATTTATTTAATTTTAGTGTAATGTTAGGTTTAACTGTAAGACAGGTTAGGTTTTATTTTACAGGTAAATTTGTATTTATTTGTACTAGGTAGTTAGTAAATAGTTAATAACTATTTACTAACTAGTCAACCTAGTTAAAATAAATACAAACTTTCCTGTGAAATAAAAATAAAACCATTAATTATATTGTAGCTAGCTTAGGGTTTATTTTACAGGTAAGTATTTATTTAGTTTTAAATAGGAATAATTTATGTATTAATTGTAATTTTTATTTGGAATTATTTTAATTATGTTAAAGGTAGTGGGTGTTAGGGTTAGACTTAGGGTTAGGTTTAGGGGTTAAAAACTTTACTATAGTGGCGGCAACATTGGGGGCAACAGATTAGGGGTTAATAACAGTAATGTAGGTTGCGGCGATGTTAGGGACAGCAGATTAGGGGTTAATAAGTGTATGTAGGTGGCGACGACATTGGGGCAGCAGATTAGGGGTTAATAATATTTAACTAGTGTTTGCGATACTTGAAAGTATTTTATCTTGGAAGCAACTGACTGACTGAATGCGAGCTCAATCTGATTGGCTGATTGGTTCAGCCAATCGGATTGAACTTGAATCTGATTGGCTGATTCAATCAGCCAATCAGATTTTTCTACCTTCATTCCGATTGGCTGATAGAATCCTATCAGCCAATCGGAATTCGAGGGACGCCATCTTGGATGACGTCATTTAAAGGTACCTCATTCGTCGGGAAGTCGTTGTGCCGGATGGATGCTCCGCGGCGGAGGAGCGAAGAAAGAAGATTGAAGATGCCGTTTTGCTTGAAGACATCGCCGGATGGAAGAAGACATCGCCGGATGGAAGAAGACTTCACTGCCACTTGATTGATGACATTGCCCGGATGGAAGAAGACTTCACTGCCGCTTGATTGGACATCGCCCGGATCGGATGAAGAGTTCGGCCCGGCTGGGTGAAGACAAGGTAGGGAGATCTTCAGGGGGGTAGTGTTAGGATTTTTTAAGGGGGGTTTGGGTGGGTTTAGAATAGGGGTATGTGGGTGGTGGGTTGTAATGTTGGGGGGTGGTATTGTGTTTTTCTTTTACAGGCAAAAGAGCAGAATTCTTTGGGGCATGCCCCGCAAAAGGCCCTTTTAAGGGATGGTAAGGTAAAAGAGCTTTGAACTTTTTAAATTTAGAATAGGGTAGGGAAATTTTTTTATTTAGGGGGCTTTATTATTTTATTAGGGGGCTTAGAATAGGTGTAATTAGCTTAAAAATCTTGTAATCTTTTTTTTATTTTTTGTAATTTAGTGTTTGTTTTTTTTATAATTTAGTTTAGATTATTTTATTGTATTTTAGTTTAGATATTTGTAGTTTATTTAATTTATTGATAGTGTAGGTGTATTTGTAACTTAGGTTAGGATTTATTTTACAGGTAAATTGGTAATTATTTTAACTAGGTAGCTATTAAATAGTTATTAACTATTTAATAGCTATTGTACCTAGTTAAAATAAATACCAAGTTACCTGTAAAATAAATATAAACCCTAAAATAGCTACAATGTAATTATTAATTATATTGTAGCTATCTTAGGGTTTATTTTATAGGTAAGTATTTAGATTTAAATAGGAATATTTTAATTAATAATATTAATATTAATTCGATTTATTTTAATAAGAATTTAGTTAGGGATGTTAGAGTTAGATAGGGTTATTATACTTAATATATATATATATATATATATATATATATATAATATAATAACAATATTAACTATATTAACCCTAATATAATTTTTAAAATAGATGGCGGCGGGGTAGGGGCTCACTTTAGGAGGTAGGTAAGATAGATGGAGGCGGGGTAGGGGGCTCACTTTAGGGGGTAGGTAAGATAGATGGCGACGGTGTAAGGGACTCACATTAGGGGGTATGTAATGTAGCTTGCAACGGTGTAGGGGGATCACATTAGGGGGTTATACTTTTATTGTAGGTGGCGGCGGGTCCGTGTGCAGCGGTTTAGGGGTTAAATACTTTATTAGGGATTGCGGCGGGGGATCGCGGTTGACAGGTAGATAGACATTGCGCATGCGTTAAGTGTTAGGTTTATTTTGCAGGTAGTTTAGGGAGTTACGGGGCTCCAATAGACAGCGTAAGGCTTACTACGGCTGCATTTTGTGGCGAGGTGAAAATGGAGTAAGATTTCTCCATTTTCGCCACGTAAGTCCTTACGCTGTATATTGGATACCAAACTGCGCTGGTTTGGTATACCTGCCTATGGCCCAAAAAACTACAGGCGACGGCAGAGCGTATACGAGCGTAACTTCTAGGTTACGCCGTATATAGGATACCAAACCAGCGCAAATTTCAGCGTTGACGGCTTTTGCGGGCGACGCTGCATATCGGATTGGGCCCGCTTACTTTTTGGCCGGACAGGCAAACTCGTAATATCGGCGCTATGGAAGTCCCATTGAAAAAGGACTTTTTCAAAGGTGCGGTAGTTACGTTGCATTACGGCCAAAAAGGTGTACCTACAAGACTCATAATAGCTAAAAATACTAACATTACAAAAAATAAAATACCTACCATTACAAAAAAAAAACAACGAAATTATCTAAAATAAAAAATTATTCCTATTCTAATACCCCAAAATAAAAAAAAACAAATCTACAAATAAACTAAAAATAGCCCTTAAAAGGGCCTTTTGTAGGGCATTGCCCTAAAGCCAACAGCTCTTTTACATAAAAAAAACAACAATTAACCCCTAACATTACAACCCCCCACCCCCACAAAAATGAAAAAAATCCTAACTAAAAAATCCCTAATCTAACCATTGCCCCGAAAAGGGCATTTGGATGGGCATTGCCCTTAAAAGGGCATTCAGCTCTTTTTGTGCCCCATTAAAAAATTCAAAACCCTATTCTTTCAATCTCTTTTGAAATAACACCCTGTCTTGTGGCTCTTGAAATGCAATGTTGTATTTCATGTTGTATTTTAAATAGAGGACTACTATCCATGGGTAAATATACCTCTCTGTCAGCCAATTTCTGTTTTATTTCTTTAATAAAAGAAGTCTCTGTTTAAAATAACAACAGCTCTGCCCTTGTCTGCCTCCTTCAAAAGAATCTCTCTGTTTTTACTTAATGATTCCATAGCCTTTCTATTTTGTCTTGTAAAGTTGTTCCTAGCCAGATCCCTAGAGGCATAATTGGCATGACGCAATTCTCAATGTCCTGGACAACTAATTTGATGCATACATCTATACTGGGGTCATATCTAGTGGGCATAAATACACTTTTATTCCTTAAACCCAAACTGCTCAACGATAGATTACCACCTTTAGTATTATCCAATTTATTAGTGTCCAAGACAGAGACAGAGCGATTGGCTGGTATATCTGGGAAAAAAATATTTAAGTTTCAAAGTCCTGAAAAACTGAAAAAGTTCCTGTAACACAAAAAAAAGTCACAATTGGTTTCAGGACAAACAGAAAGTCCTTTTCTATGGTCGGTTTGTATTCTGAAATATTTACCACTAACGCTTCCTTATACAAAAGAAAAGGAAATATGTGGGCGCTATGAGCTGGAGAATATCAAATGCTATCATACATAGTACTTCATAGAATGTTTTGTAATGATGATAATAATAATAATTTGCGATTTTTATAGCGCTTTTCTCCCTGTGAGACTCAAAGCACTTTACAAATATACAAACATAAGACATAAAAGTTAGGAGTTTCTGAAGGTTAGATAAGTGGACTGAATGCCTGATTGAAGAGATGGGTCTTTAGCTGATTGCGCACTGTAAAGAGTTCCAGAAGGTAGGGGCAGTGTGGCTGAATGCCCTGGAGCCTGAGTTTGTCTTTATTCTTGGCACTGACAGGAGAGATGTGTTTGCTGACCGAAGTGAGCAGGAAGTGATGTAGGGTGTTAGGAGCTCTTTCAGGTACTGTGGGCCTATATTGTTTAAGGCTTTGAAGGTCAGTAAGCCAATTTTAAAATATGTTCGGCATTTAATAGGGAGCCAGTGCAGGGAGTGGAAAACAGGTATTATGTGGCAGGAGTGACTTTGCTTGGTCAGTAGTCTGGCTGCTGCATTTTGTACCATCTGAAGGTGATGGAGTTCTTTTTTTGTGAGGCCCAAGTAAAGTGCATTGCATTAATGTTAGCATATCATCCGGTGGAATTAAGTGTTGTATCCTGGCTATGTTTTTTAGATCCAAAAAGGCAGATTTTATTACGGAGATCTGCTGTTTAAATGATAGTTTACAGGGAGTGCAGAATTATTAGGCAAATGAGTATTTTGACCACATCATCCTCTTTATGCATGTTGTCTTACTCCAAGCTGTATAGGCTCGAAAGCCTACTACCAATTAAGCATATTAGGTGATGTGCATCTCTGTAATGAGAAGGGGTGTGGTCTAATGACATCAACACCCTATATCAGGTGTGCATAATTATTAGGCAACTTCCTTTCCTTTGGCAAAATGGGTCAAAAGAAAGACTTGACAGGCTCAGAAAAGTCAAAAATAGTGAGATATCTTGCAGAGGGATGCAGCACTCTTAAAATTGCAAAGCTTCTGAAGCGTGATCATCGAACAATCAAGCGTTTCATTCAAAATAGTCAACAGGGTCGCAAGAAGCGTGTGGAAAAACCAAGGCGCAAAATAACTGCCCATGAACTGAGAAAAGTCAAGCGTGCAGCTGCCAAGATGCCACTTGCCACCAGTTTGGCCATATTTCAGAGCTGCAACATCACTGGAGTGCCCAAAAGCACAAGGTGTGCAATACTCAGAGACATGGCCAAGGTAAGAAAGGCTGAAAGACGACCACCACTGAACAAGACACACAAGCTGAAACGTCAAGACTGGGCCAAGAAATATCTCAAGACTGATTTTTCTAAGGTTTTATGGACTGATGAAATGAGAGTGAGTCTTGATGGGCCAGATGGATGGGCCCGTGGCTGGATTGGTAAAGGGCAGAGAGCTCCAGTCCGACTCAGACGCCAGTAAGGTGGAGGTGGAGTACTGGTTTGGGCTGGTATCATCAAAGATGAGCTTGTGGGGCCTTTTCAGGTTGAGGATGGAGTCAAGCTCAACTCCCAGTCCTACTGCCAGTTTCTGGAAGACACCTTCTTCAAGCAGTGGTACAGGAAGAAGTCTGCATCCTTCAAGAAAAACATGATTTTCATGCAGGACAATGCTCCATCACACGCGTCCAAGTACTCCACAGCGTGGCTGGCAAGAAAGGGTATAAAAGAAGAAAATCTAATGACATGGCCTCCTTGATCACCTGATCTGAACCCCATTGAGAACCTGTGGTCCATCATCAAATGTGAGATTTACAAGGAGGGAAAACAGTACACCTCTCTGAACAGTGTCTGGGAGGCTGTGGTTGATGCTGCACGCAATGTTGATGGTGAACAGATCAAAACACTGACAGAATCCATGGATGGCAGGCTTTTGAGTGTCCTTGCAAAGAAAGGTGGCTATATTGGTCACTGATTTGTTTTTGTTTTGTTTTTGAATGTCAGAAATGTATATTTGTGAATGTTGAGATGTTATATTGGTTTCACTGGTAAAAATAAATAATTGAAATGGGTATATATTTGTTTTTTGTTAAGTTGCCTAATAATTATGCACAGTAATAGTCACCTGCACACACAGATATCCCCCTAAAATAGCTATAACTAAAAACAAACTAAAAACTACTTCCAAAACTATTCAGCTTTGATATTAATGAGTTTTTTGGGTTCATTGAGAACATGGTTGTTGTTCAATAATAAAATTAATCCTCAAAAATACAACTTGCCTAATAATTCTGTACTCCCTGTAGTGTCAATCAGCACTCCGAGGTTTCATACCTTTGCTGAACTAACAAGTTCAGAGCCTCATTGTTCCAAGCCAGTTGGGTGATCGTGGGATATTTTTGATGCCTGGGGTCCTCTTACCAAGAGTAACTCTGTTTTGTCTGTGTTCACTTTGAGCCAGCTAGCATTCATCCATTCTATGAGGTCTGTTAAGCAACTGTTTATGCAGCATGTTGGGTCTGTGGTATTTGGAGTAAAGGAGAAGTAGAGTTGTGTGTCATCAGCGTAACAATGATACCTTAGGTCATGTTGCCTAATGATGTCCCTCAGTGGTAGCAAGTAAATTGCAAATTGCATGGGAGACAGGATGGATCCTTGTGGAACTCTGCAGGTCAGTTCTGTCGGTGCTGATGAGCTTGATCCTGGTTTTACTCTCTGTGATCTACTAGCGAGGAAAGATTTAAACCAGTTAAGGACGGTGCCTCCTAGACCACAGATGTGCTGTAAGCGCTCTATTAGAATCCTATGGTCAATGGTGTCAAATGCAGCTGAGAGATCCAGGAGGATTAGAATGGAGTAATCACCTTTGTCTCTTGCCCTAAGGAGGTCATTTAGCACTCAGACTAGCGTTGTTTCAGTGCTGTGGTGGCATCTGAAGCCTGACTGGTAAGGATCGAATATGTTCAAGTGTGAAAGAAGGGCTTCCAGTTAAGTTGACACTAGTTTTTCAATTATTTTCACCAGAAAAGGAAGGTTTAATATTGGTCTGTAATTTGTCATGCAGTCTGGGTCTAATAAAGGTTTCTTTAGGAGTGGTTTTACCACAGCTTCTTTTAGAGGATCGGGGAAGTCTCCAGTTTTTAGTGAACACTGCACTATTTTTGTGAGGGCTGGGGCAAGTGTTTCAATGCATCCAGATATGAGTTGGGTTGGAGCAGGGTGTAAGTCCCACGTAGTAGGGTGTAACTTTTGTATGGTGCTTTTAATTCCATTTATATCCACATTTGTAAAAGTGGACCATAAACTGGAGCAATCTTGTATTCTATTGTAGAGGTTCTGGTGTGTAACAGTTTGGCCTGCTGTGATAGCGACTCGGATTGAGGAAAACTTGTATCTGAAGAAGGTCGCAAATACTTCACATTTATACTGAGAAAAGTTGGTGGGCTGAGCATGCATGCTGGTTTGCATAGCCTTTCTACTGTGCAAAACAGTTGTCTGGGTCTATTATGGGAGAATGCAATTTTGCGTGATAAGAATGAAGATTTTTTCTGTGTTATCTTGAATTGATATTTATTTAGATGTTTGGTAAGAGGGACTTTATCCTTTGGGTCATGCGTCTTGCGCCACTTTCTCTTGAGTTTATGGCCTGAGCTCTTCATCTCTCTGATGGTGTTATCAAACCACGGTGCATTGTTGTGGGTTTTTACAGTTCGTATGCGTGTTTCTAGGGTGTCTCTCATGGTTTTGTTGTAGAGTCAGACTAGGGAGCTGGGGTCTTCGCAGGTGCCCATTAGTTCACTTAGATCCAAGAAAATTTGATAATAGGAGTGAATTAGAAAGTTGCTTAAAATTGCACGCTCTATCTCAACCCTGAAAGAAAAAAAATTGAGTTTCATATCTTTTTAATTATATTTAATAATGTGTTTTACTGTGTATGTACTGTATATATTTTACATTCCAATGCTCTTCACATAGGGAAAATGTTCTTTGTATTTCTAAATATGTCTAGATATATAGATAGATATATTGATAGATATAGATATTTAGAAATAAAAAGAACATTTTATACTATGTGAGGAACATAGGAATGTAAAATGTTTATTACCCTCATCGGGTTAGTGCTGTAGATTGAACGCGGTCTCGGGTTAGTACGCGAGCAATAAATATTGGAGTTTTTTTTGTTGCACTTTCCATTGTAGTCTATATATGCGCGTAGGGTTTCATTTGCACTTTTTACTTTCAACTTGTAATACGGGCTCTATCCCTGGTGCATTGCAATTTTACTTTGAGCGGAATTAGTTATCAAGCATGAGTGCTAAATACCGCTCAACTTGTAATCTGGCCCTTTGTTTGTTTAGTATTAATGTAGTATTATATACTTACAGAATACACAATACATTCATCTTATTTTATTCATAATTTACTTTATCTAACTTACTTTTTCCCTTTATTCCCGTTTTCTAATGCTATAAATCACTCTATGGGGTCTATTTATCAAAGCGTCAACTGAAAATACCCTTAAATTCCACGTTGTATTTGTCACGAGATTGATCCGCCGTAGTTATCAAAGCGTCAAGATCTGCAAATGTTGGAATTGTTTATGCAAAATACGATCTCGTAATCTCAATCCAATGCAGATAGATGCTTGCGTCATTACAGATGTTTTGAATTCACATTCGACTCTGACACTTTTCCCAATTTATCAAACATTTAACAGGTACGTTCGCGTCTATTCCGACGCAGCGTACCTAGTTTTAAATCCGCCATCTTTGAGGTTGCGGATGCCATAAAACTTAATGGGAGTCTGAAAACACAGAAAGCTTATGTTTGATGCTGCAAGAGAATGAAGTATATTACATAATAAAAGTAAATTAGAAACGCTATTAAAATTGTATACCCTTTCTAAATTGAATAATATTATTGCTCCACATTTGGTGCACTAGTAGATATAGGGATACAAATGAAAAATACATTAGTACTTATGAATTATGCTACAAATGTGTCTCTCATTACAAAGCAAGGGGACAAAAGTATTTCTACAAACTTGTTGAAAAGTTTTGCCCCAAACTTGTCTCACTAATAGATAAAAATGAAATACACAACATAATATAGCTAACTTCCTTTTTATTTTTTGTTAAAAATCTATGTGCACCATGTTTAAGTCATGTAATACAAGTCCCACTCTCCACTTCGCACCAATTTTGATGCAACACTTTTAGCGCCAATTATGACTGCAAACTCCTAAACAACCCACACACTAGTGCATTTTTCAATCACTTTTGATTGGAATATGCATAATCACATGGTTTATGACATCAGCCAATCTGATTCAAATATACATTTTAAACTATCACTAACAAATCAAAATGCTCGATACTTGTGTCATTGATCACTCATCAGAACTTGTAAGTGCCATTTGTTACATTGTGTATTATACTTTGAAAGTATGTATATGTGAATTTAGTATTAAAGATAAACATTGATGCTGTCATTAGGACACAATGTTAAAATTTGAATTGATGTTTGATTCAATATAATCTTAAACTGATAGCTCAAAGGGATAGCCCACCTAACATTAAACTGTCATGGCATAAAGGAAACCCAGCACTCACCAGCTAGCTCACAGCAAAATTAAATCTTAGCTGTGAGCTAGCTGGTGAGTGCTGGGTTTCCTTTATGTGTTGTATTTGTTTTGTAATCCCCCATGGTTCTTGCACCCACTCCTGTCTGGGGTTAACTGCCTATGACTCTCGTGACAGCACAGCTTTTTGTGAGTGCTATTTAGCACCCAGGGCTGGCATGCTGCTGGGTCATGGGATGTGTACCTGGTCCGGTTTTGGAGTGCAGTCCCCTTTCCGTGTTTTGTATGTTGCTGGGTGATTACATATACCTGTGCACCCCTCCCTTGTTCCCAGTTTGTCTGGCTTTGAGAGCCTGCATTGTGTGGCTGTGTTAGGGACTCAGGTGTTGGAAAGGACCTTGACGTGGTGCCTGAGCTTATCCCATTTGGCCAGATGCAGTGACTAACCTTTCCATTTTAAATCTTAGCTGTGAGCTAGCTGGTGAGTGCTGGGTTTCCTTTATGTGTTGTATTTGTTTTGTAATCCCCCATGGTTCTTGCACCCACTCCTGTCTGGGGTTAACTGCCTATGACTCTGGTGACGGCACAGCTTTTTGAGAGTGCTATTTAGCACCCAGGGCTGGCATGTTGCTGGGTCATGGGATGTGTACCTGGTCCGGTTTTGGAGTGCAGTCCCCTTTCCATGGATTAAACTGTCATGATTCAGATATAGCAGAAATTAAAATCACCTCTTTACTGTCATGCTATTTTCAGTGTATTTCTTTCTTCTCTTGAATTTCTTTTTCAGTAAGAAATGTCATCTTATATGCCAGCCCATTTTATAACACCTGTGAAGGGGTGGTTTTTAAAACTAGATTGCAATCAGGAGGGGTTACACAGGTACAGAGAGAAAACTGGCCCGGCACTTAAAATATCCATTAAATGCAAATAAATATATATGATACTCTAATTACATGTTATATTTGCAATTATTCTTGCTCAGAATAATAATAAATTTACAATATATACATATAGAGGCACATTTATCAAGCTCAGATTGGAGCTTGAGGGCCCGTGTTTCTGGCGAGTCTTCACACTCATCAGAAACAGCAGTTATGAAGCAGCGGTCTAAAGACCGCTGCTCCATAACCCTGTCCGCCTTCTCTGAGCAGGCGGACAGGAATCACCACAATTTAACTTGATTGAGTACGATCAGGTTGATTGACACCTCCCTGCTGGCGGCCCATTGGCCGCGAGTCTGCAGGGGGCAACGTTGCACCAGCAGCTATTGTGAGTTGCTGGTGCAATGCTGAATACGGAGAGCGTATTGCTCTCCGCATTCAGCGAGGTATTGTGGACCTGATCCGCACTGTCGGATCAGGTCTGCAAGACCTTTGTTGCATAGGCCCCATAGTGGTATAAATAAACACAGAGATATGAAAGACAACATTATTTAGACAAAAAAGGGATTTAGGGACATGTAAATATGTTTGCAAAAGATTTCTGACATAACACACACACACACACACACACATATATATATATATATATATATATATATATATATATATATATATATACATACAAGTATGTGCAAAGATATATGTACAAATTCTAGCATTAATAATCATTTATAAAAAAAAATATGAGATAAAAGCATATTGTTTGTTGAGGTATAAATGTAGCTATTTTTTGGACATTAACAGTTGAAAAATAAAAGATTAGCTTTAGAGAAATGTGCTTGTTCATGGACAGTAATGAAATGGTATAAATAAATTTGTGAAAAACCCGAATAACCCCGACATTGATGACTGTTAGTTAACACCAGTCCGAAACTCTTCGCACCATACTTGACGCGCGTGTTTTTTAATGCTTTTTTTTATAATTAAGAGGATTGTAATTCAGATCTGTGTCAGCGATGTCTGGCAAACGTTATGACGCCGTGAATGCACTGAGAATGACGCTTTGATAAATAGACCCTTGTAGCAATATTCACTTTCCAATTATGGCTTTTCTTTCACAACACTTCATTCACCTGCTTCTTCATTTGTTTTCTATTTTTAAAATATTATTATTCACTTTACAGAATATTCACTTTCTTACAACAACATAGATCTACTCTCATTTAAAAAAACAAACAAAAACCATTATCAACCACTTCTTCATAACATCACTTTCACCTTTTTTTTTTTCTTTTCTAAGACCATAATTTAAGTATGGTTAACTGTGTTTCCTTTCGTTCCTCTCTCTCCTGATTTTGATTACATATAATGGCCTAGATTCAATAAAACACATTTGTGAAACTAATATTTTGCAGGGAAAAAAAAATTTGATCCAACATCGCAACTCACAAATTGTATAAATTCATAAAGATTTGCACCCGCCTCGTCACAGTTACTAGTGGTGAGGCACTCTTTATTATAATCAATTGAGCTACATCTATTTCAGGTGTTCTCCACAAAAAATGTTGCCAGTTGGGTGGCATTATAACCCCTTAATGACCATGATGTACCCTGTACGTCACTGGTCGTTAAGGGATTGACTGGGTGTAATATCGCAAGTCTTGCCGCAAGCGGCATAACCACACTATTAGACCCTCCCTCCCTCCTGCAGGCTTGCTAAATTAGTGCGGTCTCCCGGCTGGCGGTGAGAGCGCACTATTGAAAAACACATCACACAGTATAGAAAGACTGTACGTTGCTGGTCATTAAGGCGATGAAGTAGCTGGGTGGTGGCAGTGTAATATTATTACATTTTCTGCTATCCAAAACACAAATTGCATAATTTAACTTAAATGTATTTAATGATAATTTGAGCAGTAAACATTGAAAATATTAAATATTAGCCAATTTTAGATTACTTTTGGCTAAATTGTTAGCCAGGTCGTCAGTAAAATCAGCTGGGTTGTGCACCCATTTAAAATGCCCTGTGGAGAACACTGATCTCTAAACCATTCATTACTTGGCGCATAGAATATCTCCATACCAAGATACCAGCATCACAAAACCTTATAGAACAAACTATTTATTTTTTAAACTCTCTGTATGAAACAGTCCATGCTAACATACACACCAAACAAAACTTGAAAACAGTTATGAAGAAATAAAAGAAAAAAATAAAGACAACCTTGTCTGCTTTGAAATAGACACAACTTGTGAGACAAGATAATTTACAAGGGCCCAGAGGCAGAACTTTTTTCAACTTTCGACAATGAGATTTTTTTTATTTTAATGAAACTTTTTCTATGGGTCATTTTGAAATTAAAATTAATTTTAAATGAGCAATTTACACTAAATCATCAGCAATGCAATGATTAACTGAAGAATAAAGCATCTTTTAAAGTTTATAATATATTGCATTAATTGAAAATTGCATTGCAAATTAGCTGCAGAGGGGAAAAAAATTCAAAGTATTTAAAATGTTTCAAATAAATGTATTTCCTTTGTTCTTCGTCTAACAATGTAGAATTAAACAAGTGCATTGCTCACAAGAAGGTCTTGCATTCAGGTGTCACTTTCATGCAGATGGCGAGTTTTAAACAATACACTAGGGGATGGCGTGAAAAAATATGTAACCACATACTTTCCATGCAATGTTTCATGCAGCTGTCAATAGGCGGCGTAAATCATGTTTTTGCTTGACATTTTTCATGCATCATTTGATTTTGAATACCGCCGCCTGATTTTGAGGCGAGTTTTGATGCAAATCTGCAGGTTCGCTTGATTTTGAATAGGCACCATAGATGTGTAAATAATACAATAGAAAAGTGGGAGGAGGTAATAAGAGCGCTGAGGAAGCTATTACAAACTGATAAGATTATGTGTAGGAAGCTCTGTGCTATATTAAAAAACTAAAATATGATAAAAACAATAATGTGCTAGAACAATAATATATTTTTTGATTTTTCACTATATGAGGAAGAAGATATAAAAATATTATATGGATGAAAAAAGGAAAACAGTGTAAAGTGAAAAAACTGTATATTTATATAATTAAATGGGTCTAGTAATAAATGGACCTAATATAAATTGCACTGTGTAAATAGAACTATACACATCCAATTTTGGATAATGTGAATGAATCGTAGGTGGGATCTATCAATGCCAATATGAGACAAAGGAGTGTAGTCAAATATTTGTAAGAAAAATAAAATAAAATTTATTTTGGCAACATAAAACTATGAAAATAAATCGCATATAAATGAGTAGCAATTTTTTTTAAATTATATAAATGTAGGTTGGCCAACCAAATAGAGTTGAATGAGGCTAAAATACAATGATAAAGAACATTTATTTTCAAAACTTATACTGCTTTTGTTTTATATTAGGCAAAAGGATGATAGTTACATAGCATATACCAGTACACTTTGTAAGAATATCGTTCTGTAATCTTAGTACAAGTGTAACCAATTTCGGTAAAACAATGAACCTTACAGCTTTAAATTGTATAATATAACAGCCTGAAAGGAGTGGATTGTCTGACACTGCTAGTATTAAACTTGCAGTTAGTGTTTTTAGTATGTATAATACTTGCAGCTGGTTTTTATCAAACCCAATGCGTAGCTCCGTGTCCGTGCTTTGTAAAGATGTGGCACAGACTTTAATCCAAGTGCCTGAAGAAACTTTAAACTTTAAACAAAGTTATCCGATGTTGGTTTCCTGCTGAGATTTGTAAAGGTTTAATTACTGTGATGGAACCCATAGTGGTGTTTGCAGCATGAGCTGATGATTGCAGTCTTACTGCGCTCACATGATGAGGATTCTATGGCAAGCTGAAGTGCTCAAAAATAGCACTGGTAGAATTGTATATCCAAGTAACGCTCCGTGACAGGTGTATTGCAACGCGTTTCGGCTGACACAGCAGCCTTTTTCAAGCATTCACCTGTCAATGAGATTGGGCTTTTTATACCCTTGCTTTGAGTAGTTGATTGAACAATTGGCATAGTGTGTGCAATCAAGATGCTGATATTTGCTGCAGCTGGTTCTTTGATGAAATACTGTGCTAAGCAATATAGCTATGTTTTGTTTTTCAATTTATAAAGGAATTAAGTTTATCACATTATTAACCATTCATAAGGCAGATTTGAGAGTTAAATTTAAAGGATAATAAAGAAATATCAATATAGATAATAAAGAAATATCAATATTAAAAACAAGGAAATTAAAAAATATCAGTTTGTGCCTTTATGAAGCTGGGGTTTTAAAATTCACATTATATAGTGCATAGTGAATGAGAATTTGTTATAGGAGGGAGCTATTTGTTAAAAAGTGGGAACTAATACATTTAATGAAAAACATATATGATAAAAAGTATGATAAAATATACATATATATATATGATAATATATATATAAATATATATATATACATATATACGGAATATGAGAAATATATATATATATATATATATATATATATATATATATATATGATAAAAAATAGGAGCATGTTTGCATTTGTTTAAAAAAATGATAGATATTTTTATAATAGATATTTTTATATATTTTCTACATACTTTGTAATAATAATGCAAAAAGAAGCTTTTAGATAAATAGTTCCCTAGTATATCTCTAAACATAGTTCAAAGATAACCCTTTAATGTTTATAGTGATAGATTAATATGCAAATTAAGAATTGTTATATCGAGAATGTCTATAGATATATTATTTAGTTACCTAAAGATTATATAGTATCTGTGTCTAAGTAGGATTGTTAGGTGTTGTATACCTCCTAAATGAATATTTTAAAAAACAGTTGAGATTGAAGTCTATATTCAAGCCTTTTGGGCGTAGTGTTTGTAGTTCAAAAATCCACTTCGCTTCACTTTTAAGTAGACTATTAGTTAAATTGCCTCCTCTTTTATTGGGCATAATTTTTGAAATAGCTGTGAATTGGAAGAATTTTAAATTACTGTTACTACATATTCTGAAATGTTTAGGTACTGGAAGATCTATATTCCTATCTTCATCTGAATGTTCTATTGATAGGATATGTTCTCTAATTCACTCTCTAAGCGTCCTTTCCATTTCTCCAGTATATTGTTTCCCACGTTTTTTGCATTCTATTAGGTATATAATGTTTTTATCCATACATCTTATAGCATTCTTTATTTTGAATTCTTTGCCTGTCTGATTCGAAATAAACAATTTTTTTGGCATACCTGCATGCCTTACATATCCCACATGGATAAAATCCTGAGAGGGTTTCTCCTGTGACCCCTTTTTCTATTCTATTTGGGTTATACGTTAATGTCGGGGCTAATATGTTTTTCAAATTTCTGTTTTTTCGAGAGACAAATTTAGGAGTTTCTGGTATGTTATTTCCTATATGTGGGTCTACTTTTAAAACATCCCAGTGTTTTTTAATGATTTTTTCTAGCGCTCTTCTATCTTCACTATATTCAGTGATAAATGAAATAAATATTTAATTTGGATTGGAGATAGTTTGTGTTTTTTGTCTATATTGAAGTATGTAATTTCTCTCAATTTGCTGCATATTTTTTCCTCTCTATTTCTATCTTGTCTACATCATATCCTCTCTCTATAAATTAGTTTTTCAGTAATTGAGACTGAATTTCATAATCTTCATCTTTTTTACAATTGCGCCTAATCCTTAGAAAAGGGAATGCACACTCACCCATCTATCCCTCTTTCAAGTTCCAGTTTAAGGCTCTCTACCTATATCTGCCTGGTATCTATGCATCCAATACTTCACCATGAAGCACCATCCTACTCTTCACCTTGAAGGAAAATTCCTCCATTTTCCTCTTGTAAAGCAAGATTTAATACACCTGAGCCCAACCTGGCACCTCTTCATATAGCCATCTCCTACTGATAGCTATCTTAACTGCTAACAGGACACAGGCTAATAAATATATTCTAGGTTTTGGGAGCTTTTAAACATCATGATAGAAAAAGTTCATACGCGGCAGAGCGAGGCCATGCTGGTAAATGACCGCAAGCAGGTGAAGCTCCGAGCACAAACATGCCATTACCTGCCATATCTGTGTTAAACGGAGTAACAACACCCTACAAACTGAATTCCCAATACCGCTGACAGTGGACACCTAACTGTAGAATGAGGTGAAAAGCGGTACAGGAGAAGAGCGGATCATTCCACTGTCGGCACAACGGGAACAGCCTTCGTACACTAGCCGCAAAAACAATGACTCCTCGCACACAAGGCACATAACAACTGCCTGAGACGAACCACAGTGCCATCAATAGATTGGGATGACAGCGATGAATGCAGTAAGGTTTACTTATGCCTGATCCAATTTGCAACGCCATTGCGGCCTATAAACAACTGCTACCAAAATGATGCAACAGAACATGTATTAACTAGCTCCCTAATCTGCTCTAAGGGGAACACTACAATAAGAAATCCTGTATGGGGTATTTAATGGTCAAGACAGCACAAAACCTCACTCTAGCTCATCTAACTCCTAAGGGAACATTACTAGTAAATATGCAGGGCCTGGTAGGCAGTGACTCCCTAATGCTAATTAGCCACAACTGAAGCAGGAGGCCATAACAGGGAAAGAAATATCTAACCAACTGAATGCAAAACCTAGCCAGTAAGGGCCTTACTCATCTCTGATATTATAAGTTTAAGGCAGTTAACCACTGATACAATAACTGAAAATTTTCAGAAGGCTTATTTTGCACTGCAATATATGTGACCCCCCAAACTTAGGAACAATGGCATCAAAAAAGTAGACCAAATAAAATAAACCGACTAAAACTCAACCTAATCCTCAAACATTGGTTAGCAGTTTTTTTAAGCTCTACCAGTAACACTACAGAACCAGAAGATTCTACCATAATTGTGTCCTGCTCACAAGGTGCTCTTCCAACCACAGTAGCCATTAACGTAGAATATGCCAACCAACTTAAGGCAGACATAGCCAACCTACCCACCAAAGCTGACTTTGATGCCCTTAAAATGCTAATTATGTCCGCGTTAACAACTATGAGAAAGGACATCAATTCATTTGGGATCAGAGTTTGAATATGAATATGTATAATAAACGCAGGATTCTTTAAACTCATTGTTTGACAATCTCTCCTCTAGGTCCAATGTCTATTATTCACAGATCGAAAAACTATAAAAAGACATGGGCAACAGAGGGCACTGCAATAATTTGCGAATCAGAGGCATACCAGAATCTGTGTCAAACGAAGATCTTCACAACTATCTACAGAGCCTTTTCAAACATCTAAAACAGGACCCACAAGCCCCAGATATGGAACTGGATAGAGCTCACATAGCACTACACCCCCCAGCAGCACCACCCAGGGACATAATACTCAGGTTTCTCAGATTCAGTGATAAAGAAATAAATTGGCGAAACGCACGCATGACTCAGTATATTCCCTACCTGGACAGTAGTAATAGTATGGAGGTTATGTGAAACTCATTTTGACAGGTGGACATGCCCCTTTCTCCTCACCTAACCCCGCCCCTTTCCACTCCCACTTGTACACACCTTTTTTATATGAATTTAATATAAAATTGATATAAAAGGGGATTTTGATACAAGTTTGATATAAAATTGATATAAAAAGTATTTGTGATACGAATTTGATATAAAATGTATATAAAAAGTGTTTTTGTAATAAGGATATGGATTAAAAGGGTTATAAGAGTGTATAAAGCTTAATTATTTTGATATTGTTGATTAGGAGATTTATAAAAGGATATAAAGTTTAATATTAATATTGTTTTTCATTAAAAGGGATATAAAAAAGGTATAAAGAATAGTTTGATATTGTCTTTGATTAAAAGGGATATGAAAAGGAGATAAAAGAATTTTATATAAAACAAAAAAAAAATACATATCCAATATTTTAAAAACATTTTATTTGATACCTCTGACCAAATTTCAGAAACAACAACATAATTTCACAACATCTTATACATATAAAGACATTATTTTATTTTCTATCTTTTAGTCGGCACGCCAGTAGCCTTTTAATTTTACCATCCCTACTGGCATGACAATACGTGTAGCAACAACTCTTTTAAATTATTTAATTCTAGAATGAGTAATGAATGTTAAATTAGATTAAATAAAAATTATATATATATATGTCTTATAAAATGTATATTAATAACAAATAGATACACCTCTAATAGAAATTATTTTCTTACCCACAACACATTTGAGATTCTGTAACAACTTATTCCCATAATGTATATATATATATATATATATATATATATATATATATATGTGTGTGTGTGTACACAACTGATGAAGCAATTAAATAAAGACGCACAAATACAATATTTTTAAAACATTGACCCCATTTCTGTAAGAACAATTTCATAACAATAAAAATAAGATATATCTATATAAAAGTGTTATAAAATTAATTGATTAAAAATATCTTGTTAAAAGTTTCATGTTAAAAAATGCTAACTATACATTTGAAGTCAGTCTATACATATTGCTGTGTTAAGTAAAACGGTTGAGGTTGTGGGCGTGAAACTTAAAAATCGCTGTCCCTGATCTTTTGGTGTGGGTATAAAAGTATCCAGAATCATACAGCTTTCACCGTAGAAGATTCCTTAAACATTACCATGTTGCAATTCCAAGATGATGTATCCGCTCAACAAATCAAAGATTATCCAATGGTAAGTTCTTTTATTTTTACATATAACTGTCTTCTGTCTTTAATTTTTACTTATAACTGTATAACTATTTATATTTCTAAAAATGATGTATGTTTTGAGAAAGTTATCAATTTTTTTTTTTTTTTTTTATGCTTTTACTATCAAATTGTAAGATAATACAATGATGGTCACAAATTTGTGTTGCCAATCTGTAAAGTTTGTCGTTGTAAGATTGATGGTAAATTATTGTGAAAGGTTCAAGGTGTCGATTGTGTGCAAGATTTGGTCAGACATTTAATTAGAAACAAATTTGCTAAATACACGTTTATAGCTCATAATGGCAGTTGGTATGATTCTTGTTTTGTTGTAACATAGTAACATAGTAGATAAAGTTGAAAAAAGACTGAAGTCCATCAAGTTCAACCTATACAAATCTAAAATACTTACAAAAAGCTCCAGTTAAGCTTAAATAACCCCACTAAAAGGTGACCCATTTAATACTAGCAATGATACCCATGAATTCTGTTTATATACAGAAATGTATCCAGACTATTTTTAAACATATCTAGGGTATTGACATTTACTACCTCCTTTGGTAATGAGTTCCACAATTTTATTGATCTTACAGTGAAAAAAAGTTTCCCTTGCAGGAGATGAAATCTCCTTTCCTCCAACCTTAAATTGTGACCTCTTGTCAGAAACAATTTTCTTGGAATAAACAGAGTTTCTGCCATCTCTGAATATGGGCCTTGAATATATTTATATAAAGTAATCATGTCACCTCTCAAGCGCCTTTTTTCGAAAGAAAACAGACCCAGTTTGGCTAGCCTCTCCTCATAGGTTAATTTCTCCAATCTCCTTATTAGCTTTGTGGCCCTTCTCTGAACTTTTTCTAGTTCTGCAATATCTTTTTTTGCGATTGGTCCCCAGAACTGCACTCCATACTCAAGGTGAGGTCTTACCAGGGCTTTATATAGTGACAGAATTATGCTTTCCTCCCTTGAATCAATGCCTCTTTTAATACATGCTAGTATCTTATTAGCCTTTGAAGCCGCTGCCCTGCATTGTTCACCCATCTTTAGCTTGTTATCTATTACTACTCCCAAATCCCTTTCCTCCTCTGTTTGGTTAAATCTTGTCCCATTTAAAAAATATGTTGCCTGCTTATTTTTTTTTTTAATTTTTTTTTTTTATTTTTTTAATATTTATTTTTATTGAGGGTAAACATTTACAAGACATGGATTTGCTCAAATATCATACAGAACAAAAGTATCAGAAAGGTGAATAACATTTGTTGCTAAACATATTAATCTAACAGTTGAACAAAAAGAGGCAAGCAAGCAATACTAGAGGAGCAAATCTCTAAACTACCCCCTATTTTTTCCCCTTAAAAACAGCAGAGGCCACTCTTGGGCCTCACTTATCACACTCATAAGCTAGGGTTTTTTTTTTTTTTTCCAAAACAAGCTTTATTGTCGAGAAGATTAAAGAACAGTACAATAATAGCAGTATAATAAACAGATACACAGGTACCATTTAACAGTAAGGTTTACACGTTCATAAGATTCTCCGAATGGGAAGTCATCAACATTAAAATGATATTGAGCTTGTCGTAACGAGTTTGACTCCTCGTTAAGTTTCATAATCTATATCTACAGGTATCATAGTACCTAGGGGCCAAACGTCAGGAACTTTGTTGCTGCTTCCATTAACTGACTCAACCTACTTAAAACATACGGCTGAGATTATTTGGGGTCCTGACATTTCAACTTAAATTAGGGTTCAGATAGGAGAACTGTTTAGACGTAAAGAGAAAAGATAAAAGGGGGGGTAGTTAGTAGAAAGGAGGTTGGGGAGGAGGGGAGGAGGGGAAAGAGGAAGGAGGGGAGAGGGGAAAAAATAAATAAATAAATAAATAAAGTAGGGGGGTGATGGTATAGCGTGTCCGTTTGTCTTTTGGGCAGGGTACATAGTTAATTTAAAATCCCTTCCCCTCCCAAATCAGTGTCATCATTTCATGTGTCACCAATTTGCCTATTTTTAAGTAGTGATATCGCTCGAGTCTGAGCAGGTCTGTAATTTTGGATCTCCATTCTTGGATGCTCGGGATTTGCGTTTGCTTCCAGTATGTTGGTATGAGCCCCTTTGCTCCATTCAACATTAACAAGAATAGAAGATATCTGTCCTCTCCTATTATTTTGGGAAAGTCGTGGTATATCAGAAGACTAGGCCTCGGAGGGATAATCGTCCCTAGGATCCTACCTATTTCTCCCAGCACCCCCTCCCAGAAGGGCTGGATCAGTGGGCAGTTCTACCATATATGTAGAAGGGTGCCCTCAGCTCCGCAGCCTCTCCAGCACTCCCCAGTGGTATGTGGGTAGATTTTGTGCAGCCAACTAGGTGTGAGATACCATCTACTCAACTGCTTGTAGTGGGCCTCCTGGATCTTCATAGAGATTGAGGCTCTTCTGGCTCTGCTAAAGATTTTAATCCAGTCCTTAGGTGTGATTTCTTGCCCTAACTCGTCCTGCCAAGCAACCGTATATGATGGAAGGGCTATGTCTCCCTTATTTTGTAAAAGTTTGTATATCTGTGAGATCAGGTGGGAAGGTGCTTTTACAGCTGTACATAGGGATTCAAAAGGCGTCCTATTTCTTATCAGCTCTGATTTGTCTTTATGTGTATCAAAAAAGTGTTTGATTTGGGCTACTCTGAACCATGAAGTGAAGGTGATAGGATCCCATTCTGCTAATTCCGCCTGTGTCTTAGTCTTGTCACAGTCAAGAATGTGAGTTATAACTGTGTCAGCTAGGGAATGGTGTGCTCCGAGGGTATGTGATCTGGTCTCCATACCTATGTCCGGGTTCTCCCATATGGGAGTGTTTGGTGAGGGAGAAGTGGAGACACAAGAGTCTTCCCGCAGCAGAGCGTCCCATCTCACAAAGACCTCAGCGAGCATGGGATATTGCGAAATGAGTTTCGGGCGGTTGCCGGGAGTTATCCAGGCCATCGCACCTACGTTACCATGCTGAAGGATCTCTCTATCTATTTGAATCCATGCCTTATTGCATGAGCCCTGACAGGACTCTACTAGTCTTTGGAGAGAGATCGCTCTTTGATAATCTTTTAAGAGAGGAACACCCAGTCCCCCTCTGTTTCTAGGCAAGTAGATTGTGCGTTTACTAATTCTAGGTCTTACCCCATTCTATATATAAGCCTCGACGGCTGTCTGGATGTGATGTAGATATAGTAGGGTAGGTGTTAACGGGATCGCTTGCATGATATATAGTACTCTAGGGAGCACATTCATCTTTATTATCCCTACCCGTCCCATCCAAGAGATGGTTGTTTTTTTCCAGTCGGAGAGATCCTTCAGAATAGCATCCCTGATATTTTTATAATTGGTATCTGAGGTCTCTTGTAAGCTAGGTGTTACTGTTATTCCTAGGTACTTAATGTGGTGAGAGGCTATTTTGATCGGGCAATTGAGTTTAAGGGTGTCGAACACCTCCGCAGGCTCTGTGACATTAAGGATCTCCGATTTCTGGGGATTGAGAAGAAAATTTGAGACCCTGCCAAATTCTGTGAACTCTAGTAAAGCCTCCTTAAGGAAGTTGGCTGAGTCTGACATTGTTAGTAGGACATCGTCCGCGTACATAGATAATTTGTGCTCTTCATTACCTATGTCTATACCTCTGATGCGCGGGTTAGCTCTGATCTTGCTTGCTAGATAAGCTAGGGGTTTTAAGTTAAGCAGGCCACTTGTGGACCTGTTTCTCTCATTCGCACCTCCTGTAGTTGCTCGAACCCCAAATGGGTCCAGAAGACTCAAGTTGCGAAGGAGGGCACTAGACTACTAGAACTAAAATATTGATAGGGTCACTCTTGAACCTGTGATATTACATAAACAGAGGGGAAACATGATGATAGTAATAAAATAGGGATATTATTTAGATAGCACAGGCCTCTTTTGGACCTCTAAAATCACAGGGCAGGTAATACGATAAAGCTATAATATAGGTTGCCATAGGTATACAGTTATGCTAAAAGAAATAAAGCCCCTCTGGGCTCAGAAGGCATCCTTGGGTTCAATAAACTCTATAAGAATAGAGCTGAATTGGGATTATAAAATAATCTAATTAGTAAAAGAGAACAACTGTAATGATTTGCTTGATTATCACAGGTTAACATGAATACTGTAACATAGGTACACTACAAGAAATATACTAACACTATGGTAACAGAGCAGGTACTTATACTCGTGTTGACCCCATGTTGTTTCACCATACCGTTTATGATAACATAGTATTGAAATCCTAACTAATGATGCATTGAATAAATACATGAACTGATATGTAAGCAAAAGTTACCAGGATGAACATTTCGCAGACTCTAGAACTCAAAACAGTAATGAAATATAACTTCAATAATTAGATCCGCAGAGCCTCTCTTACAGAAATGTAGGTCTAAAGCAGAGGCCATACGGGTAGGACAGAGACTACGGAACTCTGTCAGAGAATGAATGCGGGGGAGAAATTACTCGTCCCTTACCGCATAAAAGGGGGGAAGGGGGGGGGGGCGGAGTGGAGACAACAAGTTGGGGGTGTTATACACAGTGTTATACACATCTATTATCTACAAAGTTTTACAGGGAAAATGGCAACTGATTGTGCAGCTAGGGTCATTTGAAAAACTAAGGCTATGTGTGGGGGAAATAAGGGGTAAGAAGATCTAGGAAGAATATAGTCTTCCTTCATACTTTTATTTATATCTAAGACCAGCATTCTGGGTACTCTATGTTGTAGGTGCAGGATCTCTATTTCCTCAAGAGCATATGTACTTGTATAACGAGACATGCAAGAATTATCTAATGCGTATCCAACACAGCAATATTAGTTGTAGAGCTGTAGGTAGGCTAGAATAGCATTATACTATGCAGTGGGAGACAACGGTACACAATGAGGTAGAAGGGTACCTAACAATTATCTGAGTCTCCCCTCACTACTCCGCTTAGCTCTAGAATCTTACCACCCACTGCACACATCTGAGATCTTGGTCCTAGCACAGGAAGTACCCGTTACACAGCTATAGGAAGGATAGTATAACAGTACAATATACAGTGTGGAGAAATATAACTTTCATGCCATCGACTTCCCACCCCTGGCACAGAAGAACAATCATCCCACAAGGCTTGAGTAGTTATATAAGACAAAGGATATTATTGTAGTACTGACAGGAGAACACACGTATGAGGAGATATTGAGTGCAACTAAGCGTTCCCCGCACATGAATAGTATTAAGACCATAGAGGACATATTACCATATGTGAAGTAGCAGTCCCTCTTGGGGTGTGTAGTGCTAGAGAAGTGAAATCATGGGGTGGGTATATATATAAGGTAATATTAGAATGTTGGTATTATGGTATGCCCATGGGAACACCCACACCATGACTATTAAAATAAGATGTTATCTTGTCCCACAAAAAACTCTAAGAGAGGTCAGAACCGAACAAAGGGCCCCAGTGGTGTGTGACCTAAGACTGCTATACAGGTATCTAAGCATTATATAGGATAGGGGACCAGCCCGACATAAGTACCCCACCAGGTAGGTCTCAAACATTCACATTATGCTGAGTAGCAGTGTGCTTGAACTCTTAGGCTAAAAATAAAAAAAAAAAAATAAAAACAGAACAGGCATGTAATACAACATATACTGGTGGAGCAGAGTTAATGAGAAAAGAAGTTCCATGAAACCCCACACTTCTGGTCAACTAAACGACCATCATTCAGGGTGTAGGAGGCTATGTCGTGTCAAGGCAGTCCCCCATGCATATGACTATGCACAGCAGTTCAAGCGAGGAGAAAGTTAGCCCACTCCAGCCCTGCTATAACTTTCAAGATCTTGGTCTTCTGCAAGGATGTTGGTGTCTGGGCAGTATCTAGAGACCCCAAGCAGAGCTGGCCAACTGACCTGTGCGTCGAATCCCCAAAGTTCCATACTCAGCCGGACCCGCATGGAAAGCTGCATACACTGTTCATCGCAGCACAAGCTGCCATAGGTAGGGAGCAACCAGTCCAAACTTGGGGTGTATGTATATGGAAAAGGGAATAGCTGTCTCCCAGAACCATCACTAGTTACTCCTTCGCACTCGAAAACAGCAGCAATCTGCAAAAGCTCAGTGCAGTTAGCTTGCTTGTGATCCTCTCTGCCTCCGCATCCGCCATGAGGTTTCCAGCCACAGCCTGGCCCCAGCAAGGCAAGCTGCTCACTTTGTGAATAGTTCCCCAGAGCAGCCATGTCCGCCCTCTCTCCTTGAGGATTTCCGATTAGCATAAGGTCTCCCATGGGCAACACAGTGGACAGGGGAACCGTCGCCTCATGGTGAAGATCCGATCCCAGAAACACTTGATCCTTCTTGGTTCTACCCTGGGGGGTTGCGGTGAGCACAGGCAGAGGAGCCCCACACAGAACCAAGTCCCGGTCGGTCAGGTTAGAGCAACTGTCATCTATCATGAGGGACCCAGGCGTGTCAGGGCAATACTGCGGTCGGTTCAGGATAGTACTAGTGAGGTCAACCGCAACATCCATAGGTCGATTGCGCAGTAGGATGTCGTCCATTCTGCTGCAGATTTTTTGCTCGTATTCTGCAAAGAGGGCTTTAATCTCTAAATATGAAATCGCCATTCTCTGGTTCCAACATAGGCCGCAGCCGCAGTCTTTCCCAGAGAGGCTCTGAAGCTGCTTGCACCGGATGTCCTCAGTTCGGCACCGAAGCACAGGGCAGGTCAGATATCGATTGAGCCTGTGTCCTGCAGTGGTCTGCTGATAAAAATTGTTGCTTGCTGGCAGTAATTCTAAAGTTAAGAGGGTTTTATTAGTTTTTTATGCAGCTGCCTGCTTATTTTTACTTCCAAAATGTAGAACCTAGAACATTTTTCCGTATTAAATCTCATTTTCCATTTACTTGCCCATACTTCTAATTTTTGCAGATCTCTTTGTAATGAAAGTTCATCCTGCTCTGACCTAACTTAACTTAGTATCATCTGCAAAAATAGAGATGTCGCTATTTAATCCTTGCTCCAAGTCATTTATAAAAATATTAAAAAGAACAGGGCCCAGTACTGATCCCTGGGGGATTCCACTGATTACTTTTGTCCAATCTGAATATGATACATTTACTACTACTCGTTGCTCCCTATCTTTTATCCAGTTATTTATCCACCAGCTAACATTTTCAGATATTCCCAGTCCCTTAATTTTGTGCATTAATCTCTCATATGGCATTGTATCAAATGCCTTTGTAAAATCTAAGTATATCACATCAACTGATTCCCCTTTATCTATATTTTTACTTACTTCCTCGTAGAATCTAATTAGATTAGTTTGACATGATCTATTTCTCCTAAAACCATGCTGATTAGAACTCATAATCTTGTTTACACGAATATGCTAATCAATATAATCCCTTATAATCCCTTCAAATATCTTCCCCACTATTGATGTCAGACTAACTAGCTTCCTGGATCATCCCTGCTTCCCTTTTTGAAGAGTGGCACCACATCAGCTTTACGCCAATCCTGGGGTACCATGCCTGAGGTTTGTCTATAACAGTGCTAAATTCCCTTAACACCCGTGGGTGTATTCCATCTGGGCCTGGAGTTTTATTTACCTTAATATTATCCATTTTTTTTCCTGATATCCTCTAAACATAACCCAGTTAATGGTATGGACTGGCATGTTCTATTTTGTTCCAAAGTATCATCCATTGGTTCCTCTCTTGTGTATACTGAAGAAAAAAACTGGTTTAGTACCTCAGCCTTCTCCCTGTCATTATTTATCATGCTACCCTCCACGCATTTTAATGTACCTAAATTATCCTTCTTAGATTTTTTGCTATATATGTACTTAAAGAACCTTTTAGGGTTAGACTTAGAATCCTTTGCAATTAATTTTTCATTTTCAATTTTGGCTAATTTGATTGCTTTTTTTGCATGCATTGTTACATTCCTTATAAATATTGTATGTTGAGTCTGTACTATTTTCTTTGAATAATTTAAATGCCCTACGTGTTTTTCCTAATTTCTCTTAACACATTTTTATTTATCCACAACGGCTTTGATTTTTTATTTTTATAACCATATGGTATTTGTTGATATGTATATTTATTTAACAAAGTTTTAAATATTATCCATTTATGCTCTGTATTTTTATTAGAGAATACATTGTCCCAACTTATATTATTTAATGATTTCCTTAAATCATTGAATTTTGCTTTTTTGAAGTTAAAATTCTTAGTTAAACCTTTAAGACACTGCATATGAAAAGAGATTTCAAATGTGACCATGTTATGATCATTGTTACCCAAATGTTCTTTGACTTCTATGTTTGATATTATGGGGCCTAGTTATCAAGCCGTCAACCTCAAATACGCTGGAATCCTGCCCTAGACACCGGCAAAAGTAGAATTTTGTGACGTAAGCTTCGATCCGCCGGACTCAGTCCGACACAGATCGATGCTTAAGTCACTACAGATGTTCCGCACACAAGTTTGGAACAATCTGACTACTTTTGCTAGTTATCAAAAAACTAGCAGGTACGCTCTGCACTTTTCCGGCCCAGCGTACCTGTTTTTCAAACCGCCGCCCTGGAGGCGGCGGATCCCATAGGAATCAATGGGAGTCTGACCATAGCGAAAGCTCATGTTCGCTGCTGCCAGACATCCCATTGATTTCTATGGGAGATGTCTACACCTAACACCCTAACATGTACCCCGAGTCTAAACACCCCTAATCTGTCCCCCCTACACCGCCGCAACTAAATAAAGTGTTTACCCGCTAAACCGCCGCTCCCGGAGCCCACCGCAAGCTATAATAAATATGTTAACCCCTAAACCGCCGCTCCCTGTCCCCGCTGCAACTATAATATATGTATTAACCCCTAAACCGCCGCACCCGGACCCCGCCGCCACCTACATTATACCTATTAACCCCTATCCTGCCCCCCCTACACCGCCGCCACTATAATAAATTTATTAACCCCTATCCTGCCCCCCCTACACTGTCGCCACCTATAATAAATGTATTAACCCCTATCCTGCCCCCCCTACACCGCGCCACTGTAATAAAATTATTAACCCCTAAACCTAAGTCTAACCCTAACACCCCCCTAACTTAAATATTAATTAAATAAATCTAAATAATATTTCTCTTATTAACTAAATTAATCTTATTTAAAACTAAATACTTACCTTTAAAATAAACCCTAATATAGCTACAATATAAATAATAATTATATTGTAGCTATCTTAGGATTTATTTTTATTTTACAGGCAAATTTAAATTTATTTTAACTAGGTACAATAGCTATTAAATAGTTATTAGCTATTTAATAGCTACCTAGTTAAAATAAAGAGAAATTTACTTGTAAAATAAAAACTAACCTAAGTTGCAATTACACCTAACACTACACTATCATTAAATAAATTATTCCTATTTAAAACTAAATACTTACCTGTAAAATAAACCCTAAGATAGCTACAATGTAATTAATAATTACATTGTAGCTATTTTAGGATTTATATTTATTTTACAGGTAACTTTGTATTTATTTTAGCTAGTTAGAATAGTTATTAAATATTTATTAACTATTTAATAACTACCTAGCTAAAAGAAATACAAAATTACCTGTAAAATAAATCCTAACCTAAGTTACAATTAAACCTAACACTACACTATCAATAAATTAATTAAATAAATTACCTACAAATAACTACAATTAAATTATATTAAATAAACTAACTAAAGTACAAAAAATAAAAAAAGCTATGTTGCAAAAAATAAAAAAAAAAGTTACCAACATTTAAAAAATATTACAACAATTTTAAGCTACTTACACCTAATCTAAGCCCCTAATAAAATAACAAAGCCCCCCAAAATAAAAAAATGTCCCTACCCTATTCTACATTGAAAAGTTACCAGCTATATTACCTTACCAGCCCTTTAAAGGGCCTTTTGCGGGGCATGCCCAAAAGAAAACAGCTCTTTTGCCTGTAAAATAAAAATACAACCCACCCCAACATTAAAACCCACCACCCACATACCCCTAATCTAACCTAAACCCCCCTTAAATAAACCTAACACTACCCCCCTGAAGATCATCCTACCTTGAGCTGTCTTCAGCCAGCCGACAACCGATGGAACCGAAGAGGAGATCCGGAGCGGCAGAAGTCATCATCCAAGGGGCGCTGAAGAAGTCTTCCATCCGATTGAAGTCAACATCCAGGAGGCGCTGAAGAGGTCTTCCATCCGATAGAAGTCTTCATCCAAGCGGCGTCTTCAATCTTCATCCATCCGGAGCGGAGCCATCTTCTGACGAGCCGACGCGGAGCCATCCTCTTCTTCCCGACGACTAACGACAAATGAAGGTTCCTTTAAGGGACGTCATCCAAGATGGCGTCCCTTCAATTCCGATTGGCTGATAGGATTTTATCAGCCAATCGGAATTAAGGTAGGAAAAATCTGATTGGCTGATTGAATCAGCCAATCAGATTGAAGTTCAATCCGATTGGCTGATCCAATCAGCCAATCAGATTGAGCTTGCATTCTAATGGCTGATCGGAACAGCCAATAGAATGCAAGCTCAATCTGATTGGCTGATTGGATCAGCCAATCGGATTGAACTTCAATCTGATTGGCTGATAGCATCAGCCAATCAGATTTTTCCTACCTTAATTCCGATTGGCTGATAGAATCCTATCAGCCAATCGGAATTGAAGGGATGCCATCTTGGATGACATCCCTTAAAGGAACCTTCATTCGTCGTTAGTCATCGGGAAGAAGAGGATGGCTCCGCGTCGGCTCGTCTGAAGATGGCTCCTGGTGCGCGGCTTTTTGACAGCTTTTTTGATAACTTAGGCGAAATTTTTCAGGTCCGCGGCGGCGATGGTAGACGAGCTTAGGCGAGCGTATTGGGCCGGTGAAGGCAGGTAAAGTAGACGGCTTGATAACTAGGCCCCTATATCTGTATTGCTTGATAGCACTAAATCCAGTATAGCTTTACTCCTAGTTGGCTCCTCTATTAATTGTGACAAGAAGTTATCCATAAGAACATTTAAAAATCTATCCACCTTAGCTGAATTACTAGTTTCATTGGCCCAGTTTATATCAGGGTAGTTAAAATCTCCCATAATTACAGCACTGTTTTAACCAGCCTTACCTATTTGCATTAGTAGTTGAGTTTCCTCCAGGTCACTAATGTTAGGGGACTTGTAGCATGTTCCTAGTAATATTTTTTTTAGGATTTTTCCCCCCACTCTTTATTTCAACCCACAGGGTCTCTACATTGTCACTTGTATCATACACATCTTCCCTTATTGTAAGTTTAAGGTTAGGTTTAATATGCATGCAGATTCCTCCACCTCTTTGATTATTCCTGTCCCTCCTAAATAAAGTATACCCCTCTAAGTTAACTGCCCAGTCATGTGAATCATCCCACCAAGTTTCAGTTATACTGATAACATCATAGTCCTCTTCTGCAACTAAGAGCGTCAGCTCCCCCATTTTACCTGTCATGCTTCTTGCATTTGTTGTCATACATTTAATTTTCATGTGCTTTCTGCGGCTACTTGGTGTGCTTTCCTCTATACTTTCTAATGCAACATTTCTTAAGTCATCCCTTCCTTCAGATATTAAGGGAGTGACATATTCACAGACTGATCTCTCTATTCTATTGTGTTCTAACTGACCCTCTCCCCCTTTGCCTAGTTTAAAAGGTTCTCTAAACATGCTACCATCCTTTCCCCCAACACACCAGCACCCATGTCATTTAGGTGCAATCCATCCTTACTGTACAAACTGTACCCTAATGAAAAATCAGTCCAGTGCTCTAAAAAGTCAAACCCCTCATTTTTACACCATGTTTTTAACCATGAATTAACAGACCTTAGCTCCTTCTGCCTTACTGAGTTAGCACACGGCACTGGTATTATCTCAGAAAATATTACTTTGGAGGTTCTTGCTTTAAGCTTGCTACCTAACTCCCTGAAGTCATTTTTTAGGACTCTCCATCTCCCGCTGATTACTTCATTAGTACCAATAAGCACCATGACTGCAGGATCAGACCCTCATTCCTCTAACAATCTATCAATACGCTCAACAATATGCCTAACATGAGCCCCTGGAAGACAGTTGGTAAAAAAGAAAGTAGATGTCAAGTTGTTGGCTCAAGGTGTTAAACTGTTGTGCGTCACAGTATCTGACTTACACATACATTTTATAGATTCTCTACATTTTTTGCCAATGAAACTGAGCAAACTAGCAAAAGTCTTACAGCCAGATTAGTTTTGTGGTAAGAGGGGTGCGGTGCTAACTTGCACGTTATTGTCACCGCTAACATACCTACAGCACTGGTATTACAGGTTTTCATAAACCCGGCGTTAACAGGCAAGAAGTGAGCATAGAGCAAAATTTTGCTCCATACAGCACTCCAATACCAGTACTGCTTAAGTCAGCGGTGAGCTGGTTGTACATGCTCGTACACGATTTCCCCATAGACATCAATGGGGAGAGCCGGCTGAAAAAAAGCTAACACCCTAGCATGAACCCCGAGTCTAAACACCCCTAATCTTACACTTATTAACCCCTACATTATACTTATTAACCCCTAATCTGCCGCTCCGGACATCACCGCCACTATAAAAAAAAATATTAACACCTAAACCACCGCACTCCCGCCTCGCAAACACTAGTTAAATATTATTAACCCCTAATCTGCTGTCCCTAACATCGCCGCCACCTACCTACATTTATTAACCCCTAATCTGCCACCCCCAACGTCGCCGCCACTATACTATATTTATTAACCCCTAAACCTAAGTCTAACCATAACCCTAACACCTCCTAACAAATCTAATTATAATAAATAAAATCTACTATTAATAACTAAATAATTTCTATTTAGTACTAAATACTTACCTTCAAAATAAACCCTAAGCTAGCTACAATATAACTAATAGTTATAAGTTTGTTAAGTTTGTATTTATTTTAACTAGGTAGAATAGTTACTAAATAGTTATTAACTATTTAATAACTACCTGGCTAAAATAAATACAAATTTACCTGCAAAATAAAACCTAACCTGTTTTACACTAACACCTAACCTTATACTACAATTAAATAAATTACCTAAATTAAATACAATTAACTAAATTAAATACAATTACCTAAATTACAAAAAACAAACACTAAATTACACAAAATAAAAAAACAAATTACAAGATATTTAAACTAATTACACCTAATCTAATAGCCCTATCAAAATAAAAAAGCCCCCCCCCAATAAAAAAACACCCTAGCCTAAACTAAACTACCAATAGCCCTTAAAAGGGCCTTTTGCAGGGCGTTGCCCCAAATAAATCAGCTCTTTTACCTGTAAAAAAATACAAACAACCCCACAACAGTAAAACCCACCACCCACACAACCAACCCCCAAATAAAATCCTAACTAAAAAAAAACTAAGCTCCCCATTGCCCTGAAAAGGGCATTTGGATGGGCATTGCCCTTAAAAGGGCATTTAGCTCTATTGCAGCCCAAAGCCCTAACCTAAAAATAAAACCCACCCAATGAACCCTTAAAAAAACCTAACACTAACCCCCGAAGATCCACTTACAGTTTTGAACAGCCGACATCCATCCTCAGCGAAACGGCAAGAAGTCCTCAACGAAGCCAGGAGAAGTCTTCATTCAAGCCGGGAGAAGTGGTCCTCCAGACGGGCAGAAGTCTTCATCCAGACGGCATTTTCTATCTTCATCACATCCGACGCGGAGCATCGTCTTCTTCCAACGACTACTCCACGAATGAAGGTTCCTTTAAGTGACGTCATCCAATATTTCGTCCCTTAGATTCCGATTGGCTGATAGAATTCTATCAGCCAATCGAATTAAGGTTGAAAAAATCCTATTGGCTATTGGTAGTTTAGTTTAGGCTAGGGTTTTTTTTTATTTTGGGGGGCTTTTTTATTTTGATAGGGCTATTAGATTAGGTGTAATTAGTTTAAATATCTTGTAATTTGTTTTTTATTTTGTGTAATTTAGTGTGTTTTTTTTTGTAATTTAGGTATTTGTATTTAATTTAGGTAATTTTATATAATTTAGATACGGCTAGATTTAGAGTTTTGTCGGTAACGACCCGCGTGGCTAACGCATGCTTTTTTCCCCCCGCACCTTTTAAATACCGCTGGTATTTAGAGTTCACAGAAGGGCTGCGTTTTCAGTGCGTTAGGCTCCAAAAAAGGAGCATAGAGCATAATTTACCGCCACTGCAACTCTCGATACCAGCGGTGCTTACGGACGCGGCCAGCTTCAAAAACGTGCTCGTGCACGATTCCCCCATAGGAAACAATGGGGCAGTTTGAGCTGAAAAAAAACCTAACACCTGCAAAAAAGCAGCGTTAAGCTCCTAACGCAGCCCCATTGTTTCCTATGGGGAAACACATCCTAAGTCTGCACCTAACACCCTAACATGTACCCCGAGTCTAAACACCCCTAGCCTTACACTTATTAACCCCTAATCTGCCGCCCCCGCTATCGCTGACCCCTGCATATTATTTTTAACCCCTAATCTGCCGCTCCGTACACCGCCGCAACCTACATTATAGCTATGTACCCCTAATCTGCTGCCCCTAACACCGCCGACCCCTATATTATATTTATTAACCCCTAATCTGCCCCCCACAACGTCGCCGCCAGCTACCTACAATTATTAACCCCTAATCTGCCAACCGGACCTCACCGCTACTATAATAAAGTTATTAAGCCCTAATCCGCCTCACTCCCGCCTTAATAACCCTATAATAAATAGTATTAACCGCTAATCTGCCCTCCCTAACATCGCTGACACCTAACTTCAATTATTAACCCCTAATCTGCCGACCGGACCTCGCCGCTACTCTAATAAATGTATTAACCCCTAAAGCTAAGTCTAACCATAACCCTAACACCCCCCTAAGTTAAATATAATTTTATTCTAACGAAATAAATTAACTCTTATTAAATAAATTATTCCTATTTAAAGCTAAATACTTACCTGTAAAATAAACCCTAATATAGCTACAATATAAATTATAATTATATTATAGCTATTTTAGGATTAATATTTATTTTACAGGCAACTTTGTATTTATTTTAACCAGGTACAATAGCTATTAAATAGTTAATAACTATTTAATAGTTACCTAGTTAAAATAATTACAAAATTACCTGTAAAATAAATCCTAACCTAAGTTACAATTAAACCTAACACTACACTAGCAATAAATTAATAAAATAAAATACCTACAATTATCTACAATTAAACCTAACACTACACTATCAATAAATTAATTAAATAAAATACCTACAATTAAATACAATTAAATAAACTAACTAAAGTACAAAAAATAAAAAAGAAGTTACAAAAAATAAAAAAATATTTACAAACATTAGAAAAATATTACAACAATTTTAAACTAATTACACCTACTCTAAGCCCCCTAATAAAATAACAAAGCCCCCCAAAATAAAAAAATGCCCTACCCTATTCTAAAATTAAAATAGAAAAGCTCTTTTACCTTACCAGCCCTTAAAATGGCCATTTGCGGGGCATGCCCCAAAGAATTCAGCTCTTTTGCCTGGAAAAAAACATACAATACCCCCCCCCAACATTACAACCCACCACCCACATACCCCTAATCTAACCCAAACCCCCATTAAATAAACCTAACACTAAGCCCCTGAAGATCTTCCTACCTTATCTTCACCTCGCCGGGTATCAGCGATCCGTCCAGGCTCCGATGTCTTGATCCAAGCCCAAGCTGGGGGCTGAAGACATCCATCCTCCGGCTGAAGTCTTGATCCAAGCGGGCAGAAGAGGACATCCGGACCGGCAAACATCTTCATCCAGGAGGAATCTTCTATGTTCTTCCATCCGATGACGACCGGCTCCATCTTGAAGACCTCCAGCGCGGATCCATCCTCTTCTTCCGACGACTAGACGACGAATGAAGGTTCCTTTAAGGGACGTCATCCAAGATGGCGTCCCTCGAATTCCAATTGGCTGATAGGAATCTATCAGCCAATCGGAATTAAGGTAGGAAAATTCTGATTGGCTGATGGAATCAGCCAATCAGATTCAAGTTCAATCCGATTGGCTGATCCAATCAGCCAATCAGATTGAGCTCGCATTCTATTGGCTGTTCCGATCAGCCAATAGAATGCGAGCTCAATCTGATTGGCTGATTCCATCAGCCAATCAGAATTTTTCTACCTTAATTCCGAATTAGAATCCTATCAGCCAATCGGAATTCGAGGGACGCCATCTTGGATGACATCCCTTAAAGGAACCTTCATTCGTCGTCTAGTCGTCAGAAGAAGAGGATGGAACCGCGCTGGAGGTCTTCAAGATGGAGCCGGTCGTCATCGGATGGAAGAACATAGAAGATGCCTCCTGGATGAAGATGTTTGCCGGTCCGGATGTCCTCTTTTGCCCGCTTGGATCAAGACTTCAGCCGGAGGATGGATGTCTTCAGCCCCCCGCTTGGGCTTGGATCAAGACATCGGAGCCTGGACGGATCGCTGATACCCGGCGAGGTGAAGATAAGGTAGGAAGATCTTCAGGGGCTTAGTGTTAGGTTTATTTAAGGGGGGTTTGGGTTAGATTTGGGGTATGTGGGTGGTGGGTTGTAATGTTGGGGGGGTATTGTATGTTTTTTTTCCAGGCAAAAGAGCTGAATTCTTTGGGGCATGCCCCGCAAATGGCCCTTTTAAGGGCTGGTAAGGTAAAAGAGCTTTTCTATTTTAATTTTAGAATAGTGTAGGGCATTTTTTTTATTTTGGGGGGCTTTGTTATTTTATTAGGGGGCTTAGAGTAGGTGTAATTAGTTTAAAATTGTTGTAATATTTTTCTAATGTTTGTAAATATTTTTTTATTTTTTGTACTTTAGTTAGTTTATTTAATTGTATTTAATTGTAGGTATTTTATTTAATTAATTTATTGATAGTGTAGTGTTAGGTTTAATTGTAGATAATTGTAGGTATTTTATTTAATTAATTTATTGATAGTGTAGTGTTAGGTTTAATTGTAACTTAGGTTAGGATTTATTTTACAGGCAATTTTGTAATTATTTTAACTAGGTAGCTATTAAATAGTTATTAACTATTTAATAGCTATTGTACCTGGTTAAAATAATTACAAAGTTGCCTGTAAAATAAATATTAATCCTAAAATAGCTACAATATAATTTATATTGTAGCTATATTAGGGTTTATTTTAGTATTTAGGTAAGTATTTAGCTTTAAATAGGAATAATTTATTTAATAAGAGTTAATTTATTTCGTTAGATTTAAATTATATTTAACTTAGGGGGGTGTTAGGGTTATGGTTAGACTTAGCTTTAGGGGTTAATACATTTATTATAGTAGCGGTGAGGTCCGGTCGGCGGATTAGGGGTTAATAAGTGTAGGTAGGTGTCGGCGACGTTGAGGAGGGCAGATTAGGGGTTAATAAATATAATATAGGGGTCGGCGGTGTTAGGGGCAGCAGATTAGGGGTACATAAGTATAACGTAGCTGGCGGCGGTGTGCGGTCGGCAGATTAGGGGTTAAAAAAATTTAATCGAGTGGCGGTGATGTGGGGGGGCCTCGGTTTAGGGGTGCATAGGTAGTTTATGGGTGTTAGTGTACTTTAGAGCACATTAGTTAAGAGCTTTATGAACCGGCGTTAGCCCAAAAAGCTCTTAACTCCTGTTTTTTTTCTGCGGCTGGAGTTTTGTCGTTAGATTTCTAACGCTCACTTCAGCCAAGACTCTAAATACCGGCGTTAGAAAGATCCCATTGAAAAGATAGGATACGCAATTGGCGTAGGGGGATCTGCGGTATGGAAAAGTCGCGGCTGCAAAGTGAGCGTTAGACCCTTTAATGCGGTAGCCCAAAACCAGCGTTAGGAGCCTCTAACGCTGGTTTTGACGGCTGACGCCAAACTCTAAATCTAGCCGATACTTTATTTAATTGTAGTGTAAGGTTAGCTGTTAGTGTAAGACAGGTTAGGTTAGTTATTAAATAGTTAATAACTATTTAGTAACTATTCTACCTAGTTAAAATAAATACAAACTTGCCTGTAAAATAAAAATAACCCCTAAGCTAGCTACAATGTAACTATTAGTTATATTATAGCTAGCTTAGGGTTTATTTTACAGGTAAGTATTTAGTTTTAAATAGGAATAATTTAGTTATTAATAGTAGGTTTTATTTAGATTTATTTTAATTATATTTAAGTTAGTGGGTGTTAGGGTTAGATTTAGACTTAGGTTTAGGGGTTAATAACTTTAGTATAGTGGCGGCGACGTTGGGGGCGGCAAATTAGGCGTTTATAAATGTAGGTAGGCAGCGGCGATGTTAGGGGTGGCAGATTAGGGGTTAGCAATATTTAACTAATGTTTGTGATGCGGGAGTATGGAGGTTTAGGGGTTAATATGTTTATTTTAGTGGCAGCGATGTCCGGAGCGGCAGATTAGGGGTGAATAGTTTTATTTTAGTGTTTGCGATGCGGGATGGCCTCGGTTTAGGGGTTAATAGGTAGTTTATGGGTGTTAGTATACTTTTTAACAGTTTAGTTATGAGTTTTATGCTACAGCTTTGTAGTATAAAACTCATAACTACTGACTTTAGAATGCGTTATGAATCTTGCGGGATAGGCTGTACCGCTCACTTTTTGGCCTAAAAAAAAAAGCTTGTAATACCGTCGCAATGGAAGTACCATTGAAAAAGACTTAACGAAAACTGCGTAAGTTAATTTGCGGTACAACCAAAAAAGTGTGCAGGACAGCTGTACCTACAAGACTCGTAATAGCAGCGGTAGTAAAAACGCAGCGTCATGAGCCTTAATGCTGCTTTTTTACTCATAACCCAAAACTCGTAATCTAGCCGTTAGATTTTAAAGAATCTAATGGCTTTTTTCCTAATTTTTTTAACACAGCTCAGAATCAGAACTATGTAGGCCCTATGCCAATTGTAGATCAGTATGGTGTTGAACAATGATGCCTGAAGAGAAATCAGATTTTTTGAAATGGTACGAGGAGAACATTTGATTTTCAGAATGAGCTTAAAACTTATTGTAAGCAGGATGTAGGGGTTTTAAGACTGGCTTGTGAATGTTTTGGAAACAGCATCATGGATATGACACTCAAAGAAGATGTTATTTACAAAGAAAATGGTGAGCAGGAGTTTGTTGTGAACTGTATTGACCCTTTCCAACTCACTACACTAGCATCTGTATGCATGACTATGTACAGGTTCAACTTCTCACCTGAAAACACCATCGTCATAGTCACTTGTAATAATTATCACAACTTAGACACAAAAATGGTACTCTACAACTTTTATACAGTGGCTTTTGTACATCTCACATAACATAATAATACCATACAACACACTTTACACAGGGGTGAATGAAAAGTGGGTAAATATTATTTGGACAGTACAGCGTGATAAACATCCCTACTGCTTTATCAGAGATGTTTTTACCACGGTTGTCCTGTTTGAAAATTATATGAACGACATCACAGGTACCACCTACGGGCAATTATATTACAAACACCTCATTAAAAAACACTTCTTACCTTTATGCGGCTTTGAGGTCCGCAAGCTCTGGGAACACGAGTGGATAGAGATGTTATCCTCAGACACTGAACTGCAAGCTTTTCTTATTGAAAAGCAGTTCCCACAGCCCCTGGACCCCAGAGATGCTCTTTATGGTGGGCACACAAATGCGATTAAACTGTACCACAAAACAGAGCCGGCATACACTACTATGATTTTACTAGTTTATACCCATTTGTAAACAAGACAAAAGCTTACCCTGTGGGTCATGCACAAATCATTTATGAGAATTTCGGGAACATTAATTTTTACTTTGGTGTTGCTAAAGTAAAAATGATTCCGCCAAAAGGTTTGCTTTTTCCTGTTCTACCTTGGAAATTAAATGGTAAACTCATGTTCCCACTATGTCTGACCTGCGCTACAGATAACAACACGGTGCAGTGCGAACATAGCGATGAACAGCGTGCTCTGACGGGTACAAGGTGTACAATTGAAATTCAGGTAGCTGTGGAAAAGGGGTACAAAATTTCTAAAATCTATGAAATTCTGCATTTTGACAACTACAAAAAGAATTTGTTTCACACCAGTCTGGGATGTGCATTGCACAGTGATGTGCATTGCTATAACATATGTTCACATTTTCAAAGTGAACATTTTATAAGTGAGGCACTAGCAATAGAATTATACAAGAACTACACTCACTACTCAGCACAGTGCTGCTTATTTAGACAACATGCTGTCTATTGACATCTGCTGAAGAACTGCACACTACATCAAGCTAACCCTATTCTCTCTCCTCTGCTTTGAGGTACGTGAATAGAGACCCTGTCAATCTGCAACTATTCACTGTTCTCTGGTGTTTTTTTTACTCTCCTGTAACTCTCTTCTGGTACTTGAATAGAGCCCCTGTCAATCTGCAACTATTGACTGCTCTCTGGTGTTTTCTTTACTCTCCTGTAACTCTCTTCTGGTACGTGAATAGAGACCCTGTCAATCTGCAACTATTCACTGCTCTGTGGTGTTTTTAATTACTCTCCTGTAACTCTCTTCTGGTACATGAATAGAGACCCTGTCAATCTGCAACTATTCACTGCTCTCTGGTGTTTTTTTACTCTCCTGTAACGCTCTTCTGGTACGTGAATAGAGACCCTGTCAATCTGCAACTATTCACTGCTCTCTGGTGTTTTTTTTACTCTCCTGTAACTCTCTTCTGGTACGTGAATAGAGACCCTGTCAATCTGCAACTATTGACTGCTCTCTGGTGTTTTTTTTACTCTCCTGTAACTCTCTTCTGGTACATGAATAGAGACCCTGTCAATCTGCAACTATTGACTGCTCTCTGGTGTTTTTTTTACTCTCCTGTAACTCTCTTCTGGTATGTGAATAGAGACCCTGTCAATCTGCAACTATTCACTGCTCTCTGGTATTTTTTTTACTCTCCTGTAACTCTCTTCTGGTACGAACGTGAATAGAGACCCTGTCAATCTGCAACTATTCACTGCTCTCTGGTATTTTTTTTACTCTCCTGTAACTCTCTTCTGGTACGAACGTGAATAGAGACCCTGTCAATCTGCAACTATTCACTGCTCTCTGGTGTTTTTTTTACTCTCCTGTAACTCTCTTCTGGTACATGAATAGAGACCCTGTCAATCTGCAACTATTCACTGCTCTTTGGTGTTTTTTTTTACTCTCCTGTAACTCTCTTCTGATACATGAATAGAGACCCTGTCAATCTGCAACTATTCACTGCTCTCTGCTGTTTTTTTTACTCTCCTGTAACTCTCTTCTGGTATGTGAATAGAGACCCTGTCAATCTGCAACTATTCACTGCTCTCTGGTGTTTTTTTACTCTCCTGTAACTCTCTTCTAGTACATGAATATTTACATAGAGCAAATGATTTTAGTTTGTTAATTTAGTCCTACATCTGTTGTACTGTTATCCAATATGTTATTTCTAATGTTCATTTAATTGCCATGTGATGTTCAATCCTTATCAATACTTGCTATTATTCTAAAATGTATAGCTGTCTTATTCCATAGTATTAACCTCCCCCAAATTTTATTGTCTGTTTACTTAACATCTCACCCTGACCAGACCAGAATCTAACTTTCCAATTGGCCTTTCCAATTGTCTTTGATTAGCAATCAACTAAATTTAGTGGACTCAGCTGACTGCCCTCCCTGCATATATTTCACACCAGTCTGGGATGTGCATTGCACAGTGATGTGCATTGCTATAACATATGTTCACATTTTCAAAGTGAACATTTTATAAGTCAGGCACTAGCAATAGAATTATACAATAATTCAATTCAACAAGGATTGGGCAAGGGGCAAGAAAAAGGCAGGTACTTTTGTAATATTATGTTTGATATACCTTACTGTTTTCAAATGCAATTGCTACTGTAATACTGTGCATTATGTGTTTAACTGGTTCCCTCTTTTGTAAAAATGCCTAATATCTTCTTATTCCTTTTTGCTGCCTTTTGTCTCTATAACAAACTACGTTATTCAATTACTCCTTCTCCCTCTCCACCTGCACTTTTCATTAGCCCATCTCTCTTAAACTCACCTTACTTTTGTACTCATGAACTTTACCTATTCCTAAACACTTTCTCTCCCCTCTGGCACCTTGTCTCAAAAGCAGTCTCACTACTGCAAATCTGTATCTCATCTTATGTCACTCTCCCTCTTGCTTCTACTAACTGCTGGTGACATCTCCCCTAATCCTGGTCCCCAACAACTGCCTAGCCGTGCACATCCATGTATACCATGTCACAGACTCAAAAAACAAAACTCTGACAACCTTACTCACATTCCTCTTGCATCAAAAGCCACTTCACCTTTCACTTGTACACTTTGGAACTCTCTCTCTGTTTGCAACAAACTCACTTCTATACATGACCTCTTTATCTCCCACTCCCTCAACCTTCTGGCCCTAACAGAAACCTGGCTCTCTCCCCTAGACACACTATCCACTGCTGCTCTGTCACATGGGGTTCTCCACTTCAGCCACACTCCTAGGTCTGGTAATAGACAAGGAGGTGGTGTAGGTATTTTACTTTCCTCTCGTTGCACCTTTCAACAAATACATCCAATCTCTTCACTCACATTTTCCTCATTCGAAACCCACATGATTCGCTTATTCTCTCCTCTTTCTATATGTGTTGCAGTCATATACCGTCCTCCTGGCTCCTCAACTCAATTTCTAGATCACTTGAATGCATGGCTACCTTATTTCCTTTCCTCAGACATCCCTTCCCTCATTCTTGGTGACATCAACATCCCTCTTGACAATCCCACTGCCTCCTCTGCAAAACAACTTCTGCAACTCACTTCCTCTTTGGGTTTGTCACAATGGACTGATTCTCCCACTCACAAAGATGGTCACTCCCTTGACCTGATCTTTAGCTATCGATGCACCCTCTCAAACTTCACAAACTCCCCCTTTCCTCTTTGCAACATATCATCCCTCCCTACAACGCTCCCTCCTTCTGCTCCTCACACCAAACTTCACTGAAGCATTATGTCATTAGATCAACAACAGCTTTCTAATTGCCTCAAACCTCTCCTCTCATCCTTCTCCTCGTTTTCATGCCCTGACCAATCTATCTGCCACTATAATTCCACCCGTACATCCGTCCTTGACAATCTCGCCCCTCTTAACATAGCTCGGAAATCAAACACTCATCCTCAGCCCTGGCATACTCTTCTGACACGATACCTACACAGATGTTCCCATACTGCTGAGCGGCACTGGAGAAGATCTAGGAGTTCAGCTGATTTTCAACATTACAAATTTATCTTGAACTCTACTACTCTGCCCTTAATTTCCATAAGCAACACTACTTCTCTACTCTTATCTCTAATCTTTCTTCAAACCCAAAACATTTGTTCTCCACTTTCAATACTCTTCTCCGCCCTCCCCCACCTCCTAATATAACTTCTCTGTCAGCTCAAGACTTTGCCAACCACTTCAATAACAAAATCAACTGCATCAGAAATGAAATCAGCTCTCAACATAATTCCATTCTCTCACCCCCTCAAATGCTCTCAATCAACCACAACCCACATAACCTTAAACTTAGCTCATTCTCCCCTGTTACTGAGGAAGAGGTTTCGGCACTTATACTGCACTCTCACCTCACCACCTGTCCCCTTGACCCTATCTCCTCACAGCTACTCCCCTCCCTCTCTGCCACCCTTACCCCTATACTCACACACACTTTCAACCTCTCCTTCAGCACCGGTATATTTCCCTCATCGCTGAAACATGCACTGGTCACACCTATCCTCAAAAAACATTCCCTTGATCCTACCTCCCCATCCAACTACCGCCCTATTTCCCTCCCTCTTGCATCAAAGCTTCTTGAAAAACTAGCTTATGCACGCCTATCCCATTTCCTTACAATAAACTCCCTCCTTGACCCATTGCAATCTGGATTTCATCCCCATCACTCCACAGAAACAGCAATTGTTAAGGTTACCAACGACCTACTTACAGCAAAATCAAAAGGCTATGTCTCTCCTTATTCTCTTATGCTTATTCTCCTTGATCTGTCCGCAGCCTTTGACACTGTTGACCACCCTCTCTTGCTCCAAACCCTCCAATCCTTTTGCATATGTGACACAGCCCTCTTGTGGCTCTCTTCCTACCTGTCAAACTGTACCTTTAGTGTAGCCTTCTCTAGGGCCTCCTCTTCCCCGTCACCACTTTCTGTCGGAGTACCGCAAGGCTCTGTCCTCGGTCCCCTTCTCTTCCCAATCTACACATCATCACTAGGTACCCTAATAAAGTCCCACGGTTTACAATATCATTTGTATGCCGATGACACCCAAATCTACTTCTCTGCACCAGACCTTTCTCCTTCCTTGCTAACCCGTGTCACTAACTGTCTCTCTCACATCTCCAACTGAATGTCCTCTCACTACCTCAAGCTAAATCACTCCAAAACTGAGCTCCTTATTTTCCCCCCTTCTTCTAAACTCTCCACCCCCAATCTCTCAATAACTGTCGACAACTCCATCATTACCCCTACCCCGCATGCCCGATGTCTCGGGGTCACATTTGACTCAGATCTTTCTTTCACTCCTCACATTCAGTCTTTGGCTAAAGCCTGCCGCTTCCACCTTAAAAACATCTCTAAAATTAGACACTTCCTTACACAAGACACAACTAAGATTTTAATCCACTCTCTCATCCTCTCCCGCCTCGATTACTGCAACTCTGTCCTCTCTGGTCTCCCCACCTACCGCCTAGCTCCTTTACAATCCTTAATGAATGCCTCTGCCAGACTCATCTTCCTTACAAGTCGCTCTTCATCTGCTGCCCCTCTCTGCCAATCTCTTCACTGGCTTCCTCTTGCCTCTAGGATCAAACACAAAATTCTCACTCTGACATACAAAGCCCTCAACTGCACTGCTCCCCCCTATATCTCAGACCTTGTCTCCAGATACTCTCCCTCCCATCCCCTTCGCTCTGCTCACGACCTCCTACTCTCCTCCTCTCTTGTCACCTCATCACACTCCTGTTTACAGGACTTCTCCAGACTAGCTCCCATCTTGTGGAACTCTCTGCCTCGCTCCACAAGACTCTCTTCTAGTTTTAAAAGCTTCAAGTGCTCCCTAAAGACTCTACTGTTCAGGGATGCATACAACCTACGCTAACCTTTCTTTATACCAGTTCCTCTCCTCCATTGCTATCCCCTGAACCCCCTTAGCATGTAAGCTTAAGAGTCCAGCTGTTTGTTGATCACCTTCTCAAGAGCTGACTACAACAGTGCAACTCTTGGCAGGGCCCTCTACCCATTTGATCCCTATAACTGTTTTGTTGTACTCCGCCTTTGTTAATAGCGCTGTGGAATCTGTTGGCGCTCTACAAATAACTGATAATAATAAATAATAATACAATAAAGTACATCTGTGGGATAAACAGGAAGCCTCTGGGTATCCTGCTTGGAGTACAGATGATGATAAAAAAAAACAATACATTAGAGATTACAAAGAAAAAGGATGTAGAATTGTGATCCTTTCAGATATCGGTAAACCCTGCAAAAAGACAGACCTCTAAATTGTGTCCTAATTCTTTGTGGGGCAAGTTTGGTCAAAGGGGTAATTTACCCAACACCGGATTAGTGACAGACCCTGATGAGTTATTCAAGTATGTTTTTTTTTTACCTTATTATAAAGTCTCTGCTTTACATTTGATAGATGATGAAACAGCTATGCTTAGCTGGAAGTAAACAACAACACTAACATCTTTATCACTTGTTTTACTACTAGATGACTATCTAGGTGAATTAACTAGCGAACTACCATCAGGTACACACATCAAAGAGTTTGTATCTGCTGGTCCTAAGACTTACTGGTACAAACTGAATAATGGAAAAACAAATTTAAAAGTAAAGGGTGTATCTCTGAACTCTGCTAACACAGACATAATCAACTTTGAGAGTTTAAAAGATCTAGTGTTGGATTGCCCTTCAAATTCTGGAGTAGACACACAAAATAAAACGTTTCATCAAACAGAAGTGTATTATCAGAAACAAACAATACTGGCAAGTTGAGACATGTCCGCTGAGGAAAACGCAAAAGTGTGTTTACACAAAAAGTCATTGGGGCCTATTTATTATGGTGTGAGCAGACATGATCCGATATAGCGGATCATGTCCGCTGCACATCGATAAATGCTGACAGCATATGCTGTCAGCATTTATCATTGCACCAGTAGTTATTGAGAATTGCTGGTGCAATGCTGCCCCCTGCAGATTCACGGCCAATCGGCCATTAGCAGAGGGTCTCAATCAGCCCGATCATATTCGATCGGGTTGATTACTGCCCGCCGCCTCAGAGCAGGCGGACAGGTTATAAAGCAGCGGTCTTTAACTTCTGTTTTGCGCGAGCCTGAAGGCTCGCCGGAAACTCGGGGCATCAAGCTCCAATACGGAGCTTGATAAATATGCCCCTATGATTGCAGGACTTTACTACACTACCATTTGGTTACTAATAATGAATCATGGACACACATTTGCAACATCCCTTTTCCAGTATTTTAGCGGGTCCTTCAAATTCTGGAAAAAGTTATTTTGTTAGACAACTCTTACCTCTCTCTGACACGATTCTGTCTCACAGACCTGATAATATTGTTTGGTTTTATGCCTGTTGGCAGAGATTGTATGATGAACTATTAAAGTCTTTTCCATATATATTAAATTTATAGAGGGTATACCAAATACATTTGTCGATGATGATTTATTTCCACCTGGTAAAATTAATTTAACAATTGTTAATGATATGATGCCAGTGGTAGTTGTGAAATCTGAGCATTATGTATCTTGTACAAAATGTGTTTTGCCAGAATAAAAAAAACAAAAAACAGAACTATTACACTAAACACAAACTATATGGTTCTCTTTAAAAACCCACGGGATACGTTACAAATCAACATTTTAGCAAAACAAATGTACCTGGGTAAGTCACATTTCTTTTTTAGAAGCTTTTGAAGATGCCACTCAATTACCATATGGCTATTTATTAGTAAATTTAAGAACCGCTACACCGGAAGAGTACCGGTTAAGAACCAGCCTCTTTCCACCAGATATACCAGCCGCATGCATTTAAAAAAAACGGATTTAAAAAAAGTGTAAATTTTAATCTATTAGTCATACATTGTCAACCATCAATGTGTGTAAACATGTCTAGCAGACTAATCTGTAATTGGGGGGCTTTAAAAACTTTAAGACGTGCATCAACTCAGCAAAGAAAGGATATTTTATATGGTGCCTCTAATGATTTAATCGCCTCTATGGCCCATATTTATCAAGCTCTGTACAGAGCTTGAAGGGCCGTGTTTCTGGCGAGTCTTCAGACTCGCCAGATAAACAAGTTATGAAGCAGCGGTCTAAAGACCGCTGCTCCATAACCCTATCCGCCTGCTCTGAGTAGGCGGACAGGAATCAACAGAAATCAACCCGATCGAATATGATCGGGTTGATTGACACCTCCCTGCTGGCGGCCGATTGGCCGAGAGTCAGCAGAGGGCGGCATTGCACCAGCAGCTCTTGTGAGCCGCTGGTGCAATGTTAAATGCGGAGAGCGTATTGCTCTCCGCATTTAACAAGGTCTTGCGGACCTGATCCGCAGTGTTGGATCAGGTCCGCAAGACCTTTGATAAATTGGGGCCCATATGTGAAATAGCCCTGAACATTCTTAAAAGGCATTACCTTTGACACAGCAACAGAAAAGATACCTTAAAAAGTGGTGGAAAATTATGAAAACTCTTAGTAATAAAGCCGTTGCTCTTGGCAAAAAGAAGATTTTGGTAACACAAAAGCGTGTATTTTTAGTTCCTCTTTTAGGATTTGCTCTTCCTATACTTACATCCCTCTTTACTAAAAACTGATGGGAATGCTCAAAAAATGTATCTGGTCCCAAAACAACAGTTGAACAGCTTACAACAACCTCAACAAAATGAGGTAGACTTTCTCGGGTGTGTGACAAACCGTTTGGATGTTGAAATAGGTGAAATATTAAATAATTCTGAATTACTTCTATCTAAAATGGCACAAGCCAAACATATAACTAGTTAGAATGATAATGGGGAGTTTATTTACAAAAAACAAAGAATCATCGGTTCAAACATACTAAAAGTCACAATGTGACCATGTGCAAAACACTGCAAGTTTGGGAGACTTTTATGAAAGCTATGGCTGAACTAAATATTCCATCCTCAGTTGATAATGCTAGAAACTGGAATACCTTTGATAATCTAAAAATGCATATATGGGATGTTACCCGTTTATTTTACCATTACCTCTCACCAGGGGTCTAACTACACCTCAGGGTTACCTGATGCCAAAGAAAAGACCTAAATCACTTTTTAATCCTTCGACATGGTTGAGTTTGTAAATTTCTAAAAGTATCTAGCATATATTTGAGTGGGTGTTTTTTTGGTTTCTTTTTTTTTTTTTTTTTTATAATTTTTATTGAGGTTTAGTTAAAGGCATACATAGAACATCATAACAAATTCTTATGTCACATTAATTAAGTCATCAATGTTTCAGGAGTAGTGAAATAGACATAAAAAAGACGTATAGTCAACAAGTTACATATCTTGCAAACATTATATAGATAGGGTGCTAATCCTTCAGGGACCTTCTAAATGACACAATAAATTACCTTTGGGCCAACAAAAGTAACAGGTAGTAATAAAGCGAAAGAAGGAAATTGTAACTAAGGAGACCACTTTTGGATCTCATTAATAAACCTCGAACTTTTAATTTTTTTTTTTTTAGAATAGTTAGAAATTGGTATTGTAAGCAATAATAAGAGTAAATATATAAACTTGCTGTGTAAATAGTGTGGTAAAGTATGTGGGTATAAATAGTTAGAGTATGGCATAGACAAGATAAGCCATATAGATAGCCCTCCAGTAGTAGGAGGTATATTATAGGGGGGTGGGTGGGGGGAGGAGGTGGTAGGTTAACTAGGGTTTATGCGAATTATGTGAAGTACCATGTATAGGGAGATAAGGGTAACAGAGCAGGTCCAGCCTGCACTAGAAACCCATCCCCCGTTGCTATGTGGCAGAACTACAAATCACATCATAGTCCCAGTAGACTCAAAAAATTAAACTATAGCGCAAAATCTTTACTACTATGTATATGGCTTTAGAGGTTAGGAAAGGAAAGAAAACATATAGACTCAAATAACCCAGTACAGTTAGTGGCGTGTGTGGATTTATAATAACCCCTTATATTGGATTGTAGTTAATCATGTAATGCATGGCTCACCACCTCGGCCGCCGGCAGTGTCGCCATACAGGCCGGTAAACAGGGGTTGGAAAAATATTTTTAGGCAAACAAATAGCAGTCAAAATTTATAAGGTGCTGTGTCTAGGACTGGAAGTCTTCCTATGTTCAATATATGCTCTTCCAAAGAAAAATCTCCAATATCACTGCCATATAATTGACTCAAAGACTAATAGCGCTCCAAAGTAGTTAATATTTTTAAGTTAGAGTGCTACTAGGAGTATCTATGGGTACAAATAGATATTAACTTACAAACAGGTGCCTAGTACCTATGAGCTAAGTGTAGTAGAGTAAACACATAACTAGGAACTATGCTATAACCTTAAAACTTTAGATGAACATAGAGATTGTGCCAAAATGAGATATATATGGGATAGCAGATCTGATTTGTAGGGGTGCTCAGTGTCCAAATACCCTATAGTGCTAAAAATGTGGGATATCATAATTAATCATGGTACTGATGTGTCAGATTAGTACAGGAGATATAATATATAAAAAAACTTTCTACATATGGACTCCGACTATAATAAAAAAAAATAAGTCTCTGGAACAGTGACTAAGAAAGGCAATGAAACATACATGGTACGCTTACAAACAGTTCCAACAACCTAAAAATTTTCAAAGTATATGTATATCCTACACTAGGTCTGGGGCGTTTGAAATACAGAGAACAGTAGTGTTAAGGTTAAGCAATTGCAGATACTGGGGGCATTAAAGTAGGAATATTAAATTGTAAACAAGTATACCGCCAATACATTGCAAAGGCCTATTTAAAAAAGACAGAGAGCAAGGTAGTAGTAGTGGGTTCTATGGAGTGGAGTAGATGGATGCGGCATAAAATGAGTGTGCTATGAGTAATGCTCTGCATGTGTGTGAACCAGACAGTACCCATGTTATATGTTGCTCCTTTAAGTACTGCAACCTAAGTGAAAATAGGATCCTATGGAGAAAAGCTATCTGGGAGAGCTGTAAATGAGGGGCTGCACGAGCAATAATATAAACAATATGAACAAATATCCCTATACTCTGCAGCAGTGTGTCCTGAAAAACTAAGCCTGCTTCCACTTTACTAAAGTAACGATGATTTGTTACCATATCCAGGCGCAGGTCTGCTCATATACAGCAAACAGGGAAACATAACAGTCATAAAAATGTAGAAAGCCCAACTAGACGGGGCTATAACCCTTGAAGGAATATTCAAGTTTTAACATAACAGCAACAGTGCATACAATGTGAGAATTACAATCATCCCTCTCTTAAAATATGAACAGCCTTATTTTATACTTGAAGCTAGTGAAACATATAGGCAAGCACATCATTAAAGTTAATAACTAGGGATAGCAGGACCATACATTGAAAAGGTCCCCAATGAGAGCATGACCTCGCCTTGCTGGGAAAACAAATACACTCTGGGATCGTTGGTAATATCGGCCATAAGACCGTTACTAGTTATAAGCATTTAAAGAGAAAAAAAAAGTTATTAACCAACTTGCTTCTAACTAGCATAATGCTTACTATGGAGAACATAAAGTCACTGTGAAAACATGAGTAACTAAACAGTAAATGTAAGTCTCTTAGCCTGCTGGAGGGTAGTTTAAGCAAATAGCACTAGCCTAGAATGTCAGCGCTATAAGTTCAAAGCATGACGACCATTGTCTCTTACTGTCTCTTCGGCAAATTAAACCGTGTTGAGAGCGCAGAAACAAAGCAGGCAAAAAGGGCTAAGTTTTTCATCCCACCCCAGACCGCAGGGCCGTGGAATTTCTCTGGGCGACCTGCAATGGCAATCTGCTCGCGACCACACTTCCCGGATGGGATTCCATAAAAAAAGCAGAACACACTGGCAGATAGTGTTGCGGTAGCGTTGACTGGGGTAGTCCTCTCACATCAGGCGCTTGTTTTTTCATCAGCCCATTAGACGCCATCTTTTTACCTGGCGAGCAATCACATATAGTGTTCTCCACGTGGTTGCGGCACCAAGATTGCCCCTGCTGAGATTTATCTTGCGCTATCGAGTGTAGGGGTTTGCGAGTGTTTTCGCAGTTGTGGGTTGCTGTGTAAGCTTTAGGGGTTTGCACTGGGTGTTCTGTCCTGTCTGCGGTGCTCCGGTGTTCGCCGGGTGCATTCTGCGGGGCTTTGTATAGTAGCGAGCGTTGTCGAGTGCTTTCAGGAGGTTTCTTGCCAGTGATGGATAAAACTGACAGGGTTAGTGCATGTTCCAGCTTCTGGAAATGGGAAAACAACAGCTGTCTTACGCTTTCTACCCAGTCAGGAGTCATGGTCCCCATGCGGGAGAGAAAAAATGGCAGGTCTTAGCCGATCTGAATATATGTCCAATATTTAGTGACCTTCCTCTTTTGATAGAGTCCTAGGGATTCCTGACACCCCCTAAGGAATCAGGGGTGCTTGTGTCAAAGATTTAAGCTGGGCTGACGGTCAATTAGATAGAATTTTAAGTAAAGTCAGCAGAGCTGACATGAAGTGCGACCGTTCAGGTTCCAGGCTTGCTCCGCCCCCCTTTTTGGTTTCTTTTTTAATCATAATTTTTAGTAAAGCTTAAAATATTGACTTGCGTAAAATGTATCTGTGTTTATATAAAAAAAATTACAACATAACAAGTATGTAAAATAATGAAAATGTATTAATACATAGTAAATACATGATTTTATACATTTGTCAGGGTACCTGTGAAATAACATTTAATAAACTACCAATGTATCCCATCATCTAATATTTCATTGTTGGCTAATATCTAATTTGATATTAATTGATCTCAATATAGCCCCTGCCCCTCACTGCTTAAGACAAGCTGAGAACTAAAGAGATTATAAAATTGTTCAATTAGTGAAGGTAGGTCACTAATTAGTCCTTTGAAATTCATAGCTCCACAGGAAGGGTAAACATGGGCCTGGTAATTACCCAAGCCAGGGTGCATCCTGGGGTGATGGAGACAATATTCTGTGTTTTGGTAGAAGACATGCTCAGAATCCCAGGATATGGTCATTTAACAAACACGTGTGAAAATCTCCATGATATGCACTAGACCCTCTTTGAAGATCTAATACACATTCTCATTTGGAAAGGCTGCTAGCTCAGATAACAGCAAATTCTCAAATAAATGACTTGTGCCTAATTTTCATGTAATTTAAGATACTCAAATGAATATATATTCAGACAGATATTAAATATGAACATATGAATCTGGGAGATTGTCTATGCCTAATAAGGGTAATATTGGAAGTTGAAAGCATAAGAATTAAGATTTTAAAATATCTTAACCTATGTACTTTTGATAACAAATTATCTATAAAGTTCTTAGGTAAATTAATGTGTACTGCCGACTGCCTGGATAATATATATAATGATTTAAGAGATACATCACATGTTACATACTGTGTTGGATATAATGAATCAAAAATAAATAACTGCATTGATATTTATTAATATTTGACTTATTTCAAAATAGCAACATCTTGTTTCTTTATTCTTCAGACGTGTAATAACCAACAACATGTCCTATGAATATTGGTCATAAACAAAAGTCTATGCACTCAAAAATTATTAGAAACATGAACTATACTATATTCATATTAAGATACATATTAAGATACATATTAAGATACAATATAATGACAGGATGTTGAATGCTATGATTCTGTGAAGACCAAGTAATTAACAGTATAATTGCTTACTAATATGATGCTAGAAGTATACTCATGTTTAGTATCTATAAATACATGCTAAATCGTATTAGATGGGACATATAAGTGACCAGACAGGTTTATTAATATCAAGAAATAGTGAATATACTAAATATACATTTAAATATAAATAAGAATCTGTATGTACTGTTAGTTATTGATGTTAGCTATTTATTTCTCTTGTAGTGTATCCAGTCCACGGATCATCCATTACTTGTGGGATATTCTCCTTCCCAACAGGAAGTTGCAAGAGGATCACCCACAGCAGAGCTGCTATATAGCTCCTCCCCTCACTGCCATATCCAGTCATTCGACCGAAACAAGCCGAGAAAGGAGAAACCATAGGGTGCAATGGTGACTGTAGTTTAATTAAAATTTAGACCTGCCTTAAAAGGACAGGGCGGGCCGTGGACTGGATACACTACAAGAGAAATAAATTTATCAGGTAAGCATAAATTATGTTTTCTCTTGTTAAGTGTATCCAGTCCACGGATCATCCATTACTTGTGGGATACCAATACCAAAGCTAAAGTACACGGATGATGGGAGGGACAAGGCAGGAACTTAAACGGAAGGAACCACTGCCTGTAGAACCTTTCTCCCAAAAACAGCCTCCGAAGAAGCAAAAGTATCAAATTTGTAAAATTTTGAAAAGGTATGAAGCGAAGACCAAGTCGCAGCCTTGCAAATCTGTTCAACAGAAGCCTCATTTTTAAAGGCCCAGGTGGAAGCCACAGCTCTAGTAGAATGAGCTGTAATCCTTTCAGGGGGCTGTCCAGCAGTCTCATAGGCTAAACAGATTATACTCCGAAGCCAAAAAGAAAGAGAGTTTGCCGAGGCCTTTTGACCTCTCCTCTGTCCAGAGAAAACAACAAACAGGTTAGATGTTTGACGAAAATCTTTAGTAGCTTGTAAGTAAAACTTCAAGGCACGGACTACGTCTAGATTATGCAAAAGACGTTCCTTCTTTGAAGAAGGATTAGGACACAATGATGGAACAACAATCTGGAATCAACAATTCTTGTTAGAAACCACCTTGGGTAAAAACCCAGGTTTTGTACGCAGAACTACTTTATCTGAATGAAAGATCAGATAAGGAGAATCACAATGTAAGGCAGATAACTCCGAGACTCTTCGAGCCGAGGAAATAGCCATCAGAAATAGAACTTTCCATGATAAAAGTTTGATATCAATAGAATGAAGGGGTTCAAACGGAACCCCTTGAAGAACTTTAAGAACTAGGTTTAAGCTCCATGGAGGAGCAACAGGTTTAAACACAGGCTTAATTCTAACTAAAGCCTGACAAAATGCCTGAACATCTGGAACTTCTGCCAGACGCTTGTGTAAAAGAATAGACAGAGCAGAAATCTGTCCCTTTAAAGAACTAGCTGATAATCCTTTGTCCAAACCCTCTTGGAGGAAGGACAATATCCTAGGAATCCTAACCCTACTCCATGAGTAATTCTTGGATTCACACCAATGAAGATATTTTCGCCATATCTTGTGGTAGATTTTCCTGGTGACAGGCTTTCGTGCCTGTATTAAGGTATCAACGACTGACTCGGAGAAGCCACGCTTTGATAGGATCAAGCGTTCAATCTCCATGCAGTCAGTCTCACAGAAATTAGATTCGGATGATTGAAAGGACCTTGAATTAGAAGGTCTTTTCTCAGAGGCAGAGTCCATGGTGGAAAGGATGACATGTCCACCAGATCTGCATACCAGGTCCTGCGTGGCCACGCAGACGCTATCAGAATCACTGATGCTCTATCCTGTCTGATTTTGGCAATCAGTCGGGGGAGCAGAGGAAACGGTGGAAACACATAAGCCAGGTTGAAGAACCAAGGAGCTGCTAGAGCATCTATCAGCGTCGCTTCTGGGTCCCTGGACCTGGATCCATAACAAGGAAGCTTGGCGTTCTGGCGAGACGCCATGAGATCCAGTTCTGGTTTGCCCCAACGATGGACCAATTGAGCAAACACCTCCGGATGGAGCTCCCACTCCCCCGGATGAAAAGTCTGATGACTTAGAAAATCCGCCTCCCAGTTCTCTACGCCCGGGATATGGATCGCTGATAGGTGCCAAGAGTGAGTCTCTGCCCAGCGAATTATCTTGGAGACTTCTGACATCGCTAGGGAACTCCTGGTTCCCCCTTGATGGTTGATGTAAGCCACAGTCGTGATGTTGTCCGACTGAAATCTGATGAACCTCAGTGTTGCTAACTGAGGCCAAGCTAGAAGAGCATTGAATATCGCTCTTAACTCCAGAATATTTATTGGGAGGAGTTTCTCCTCCTGAGTCCATGAACCCTGAGCCTTCAGGGAGTTCCAGACTGCACCCCAACCTAGAAGGCTGGCATCTGTTGTTACAATCGTCCAATCTGGCCTGCAAAAGGTCATACTCTTGGACAGGTGGACCCGAGATAACCACCAGAGAAGAGAATCTCTCATTTCCTGATCCAGATTTAGTAGAGGGGACAAATCTGTGTAATCCCCATTCCACTGACTGAGCATGCATAATTGCAGCGGTCTGAGATGCAGGCGCGCAAATGGCACTATGTCCATCGCCGCTACCATTAAGCCAATTACTTCCATGCACTGAGCCACTGCAGGGCGCGGAATGGAGTGAAGAACACGGCAAGCATTTAGAAGTTTTGATAACCTGGACTCCGTCAGGTAAATTTTCATTTCTACAGAATCTATAAGAGTCCCTAGGAAGGAAACTCTTGTCAGAGGAGATAGAGAACTCTTTTCTTCGTTCACTTTCCACCCATGCGACCTCAGAAATGCCAGAACTATCTCTGTATGAGACTTGGCAATTTGAAAGCTTGACGCCCATATCAGGATGTCGTCTAGATAAGGAGCCACCGCTATGCCTCGCGGTCTTAGAACCGCCAGAAGTGAGCCCAGAACCTTTGTAAAAATTCTCGGGGCTGTAGCCAACCCGAAGGGAAGAGCTACAAATTGGTAATGCCTGTCTAGAAAGGCAAACCTTAGGAACCGATGATGATTCTTGTGAATCGGAATGTGAAGGTAGGCATCCTTTAAGTCCACTGTGGTCATGTACTGACCCTCTTGGATCATGGGTAAGATGGTCCGAATAGTTTCCATCTTGAAAGATGGAACTCTGAGGAATTTGTTTAAGATCTTTAGATCCAAAATTGGTCTGAAGGTTCCCTCTTTTTTGGGTACCACAAACAGATTTGAATAAAAACCCTGTCCTTGTTCCGTCTGTGGAACTGGATGGATCACTCCCATTAATAGAAGGTCTTGCACGCAGCGTAGGAATGCCTCTTTCTTTATCTGGTTTGCAGATAATCTTGAAAGGTGAAATCTCCCTTGTGGAGGAGAAGCTTTGAAGTCCAGAAGATATCCCTGAGATATGATCTCCAACACCCAGGGATCCTGAACATCTCTTGCACACACCTGGGCGAAGAGAGAAAGTCTGCCCCCTACTAGATCCGTTGCCGGATAGGGGGCCGTTCCTTCATGCTGTCTTGGAGGCAGCAGCAGGCTTTCTGGCCTGCTTGCCCTTGTTCCAGGACTGGTTAGATTTCCAGGCCTACTTGGATTGAGCAAAAGTTCCTTCTTGTTTTGAAGCAGAGGAAGTTGATGCTGCACCTGCCTTGAAATTTCGAAAGGCACGAAAATTAGACTGTTTGGCCCTTGATTTGGCCCTGTCCTGAGGAAGGGTATGACCCTTACCTCCAGTAATGTCAGCAATAATTTCTTTCAAACCAGGCCCGAATAAGGTCTGTCCCTTGAAAGGAATATTGGGTAATTTAGACTTTGAAGTCACGTCAGCTGGCGAATCCAGAATTCTTAGCCGTTAGTTTAGTCAAATGAACAATGGCATCAGAAACAAAAGAGTTAGCTAGCTTAAGTGTTCTAAGCTTGTCAATGATTTCAGTCAATGGAGCTGTATGGATGGCCTCTTCCAGGGCCTCAAACCAGAACGCCGCCGCAGCAGTGACAGGCGCAATGCATGCAAGGGGCTGTAAAATAAAATCTTGTTGAATAAACATTTTCTTAAGGTAACCCTCTAATTTTTTATCCATTGGATCTGAAAAAGCACAACTGTCCTCAAACGGGATAGTGGTACGCTTTGCTAAAATAGAAACTGCTCCCTCCACCTTAGGGACCGTCTGCCATAAGTCCCGTGTAGTGGCGTCTATTGGAAACATTTTTCTAAATATAGGAGGGGAGGGGGGGGAAACGGCACACCGGGTCTATCCCACTCCTTACTAATAATTTCTGTAAACCTTTTAGGTATTGGAAAAACATCAGTACACACCGGCACTGCATAGTATTTATCCAGTCTACACAATTTCTCTGGCACTGCAATTGTGTCACAGTCATTCAGAGCAGCTAACACCTCCCCAAGCAATACACAGAGGTTCTCAAGGTTAAATTTAAAATTAGAAATATCTGAATCAGGTTTCCCCTAGTCAGAGATGTCACCCACAGACTGAAGCTCTCCGTCCTCAGGTTCTGCATATTGTGACGCAGTATCAGACATGGCTCTTACAGCATCTATGCGCTCTGTATCTCTTCTAACCCCAGAGCTATCGCGCTTGCCTCTAAATTCAGGCAATCTGGCTAATACCGCTGACAGGGTATTATCCATGATCGCAGCCATGTCCTGCAACTATGGACGTCCCTGATGTACTTGGCGCCATATTAGCGTGAGTCCCTTGAGCGGGAGGCAAAGGGTCCAACACGTGGGGATAGTTAGTCGGCATAACTTCCCCCTCGACAGAACCCACTGGTGACAATTCTTTTATAGATAAAGACTGATCTTTACTGTTTAAGGTGAAATCAATACATTTAGTACACATTCTCCTATGGGGCTCCACCATGGCTTTTAAACATAATGAACAAGTAGTTTCCTCTGTGTCAGACATGTTTGTACAGACTAGCAATGAGACTAGCAAGCTTGGAAAACACTTTAAATCAAGTTAACAAGCAATATAAAAAACGTTACTGCGCCTTTAAGAAAAAATTTTGTCAAAATTTTAAATAACAGTGAAAAAAGGCAGTTACACTAACGAAATTTTTACAGTGTATGTAACAAGTTAGCAGAGCATTGCACCCACTTGCAAATAGATGATTAACCCCTTAATACCAAAAACGGAATAACAAATGAAAAAAACGTTTTTAAAACCAGTCACAACAACTGCCACAGGTCTACTGTGGCTGTTACCTTCCTCAAACACGACTTTTGAAGCCTTTTGAGCCCTTCAGAGATGTCCTGTATCATGCAGAGGGAAGCTGAATGTCTCTGTCTGTAATTTTAGCTGCGCAGAAAAGCGCTAAAATAGGCCCCTCCCACTCATATTACAACAGTGGAAAGCCTCAGGAAACTGTTTCTAGGCAAAAATCAAGCCAGCCATGTGGAAAAAAACTAGGCCCCCATAAGTTTTATCACCAAGCATATATAAAAACGATTAAACATGCCAGCAAACGTTTTATATTGCACTTTTATAAGAGTATGTATCTCTGGTAATAAGCCTGATACCAGTCGCTATTAAATCACTGTATTTAGGCTTAACTTACATTAATCCGGTATCAGCAGCATTTTCTAGCAAATTCCATCCCTAGAAAAATGTTAACTGCACAAACCTTATTGCAGGATAACCTGCACGCCATTCCCCCTCTGAAGTTACCTCACTCCTCAGAATATGTGAGAACGGCAGTGGATCTTAGTTACTTCTGCTAAGATCATAGAAACCACAGGCAGATTCTTCTTCTAAATGCTGCCTGAGATAAAATAGTACACTCCGGTAACATTTAAAAATAACAAACTTTTGATTGAAGAAAAAAACTAACTATAATACACCACTCTCCTCTTACTACCTCCATCTTTGTTGAGAGTTGCAAGAGAATGACTGGGTATGGCAGTGAGGGGAGGAGCTATATAGCAGCTCTGCTGTGGGTGATCCTCTTGCAACTTCCTGTTGGGAAGGAGAATATCCCACAAGTAATGGATGATCCATGGACTGGATACACTTAACAAGAGACAATGGTATTATAACCAAAAGATATTTTGCTGCTCATGGATGGCGTTTCCCGAATAACCAATGATATGTTCAGCTCCAGGGGCAGACAGCACCGTGACGCGTATCCAAAAGATTCACTATTGATTAGAATAAAAAGGGATGGGTGTATTACGTGATATACTCTCATGCAAGAGGATAGAAGTGGTCTTTGCTTGCTAAAATTTTGACTGATAACCTTGCTGGCCTGTTGAAACACAGGCTCTATAAGTAAAAATCTTGGCCTACTTTTCTTTTCCATACTGCAATACCTTCCTTCATATGAGGTTAACCGGATCTATCTGAAAAAGCTGAAACACTCATTTGGTTATTTAGTAAAGTATACACGATTGTTAAATATATATATAATATTTAAATCAAAAGTATTCTATAGCTAATAGTTTAATGAAAGCTGATTATTTAAAGGGATACTTTATACTTTAAATGCATGTCCCATTGGCCTGTGTAGCTTAGAAATATATATACCGATGTTAAGTTATTTGTAGTTATATATATATATATGTGTATATATATATATATATATATATATATATATATATATATATATATATATATATACAAAAACGTTCCAGAGCTCTGCACTCACTGTCCCAATGGTAGTTAGTGTGCCCGGGGTGCATCAAAGGATAGCAAATATAGTAGAAAAGGACGCACTCGCCGGGACTTGCAAAATATTGTATTTAATACAAATCAGTGTAGTAATGTTTCGGGGTAATTAGCCCCGTCCTCAGACCATAATATAAACAATAAAATCAGTGAAATATATAGCCTTACCCTCCACCAAGCGTGAACTACGAAACCAGAAGTGGCCATGGAGTTCTCCCTGCACCACTGCGCAGGTCCGGGGGTAGTCATGGCAACCGGTGTAAACATTCCACATACTGTAACAGCGCTTACTCCAGAATGAGCAGGCACGCCCATCTGCACTGTCAGTGCCAAAGGTTGCCTAGGAGACCAGGAGACGCTTCCTATGGGGACACGTAGCATATAAATAAATAAGCATCCTAAAGCAGACATAAAACAGAGTCCTGTGGGAAAAAACATTAAGCAATATGATATCAATATACATTTTACAGATCATAACAATATTGACCAATTTGTGCAATGAGTGTCACAGATGGTATACACAACCAAACAATTAAGCAAATACTGAGTGATTCAATAATCTAGAGGAAACAGTGCCAATCTAGATTTACATTTAACCCTTTAGGTGTTAGGGTATTAAGTGTGTAAATCCACCTAGATTCTTTTTGTAAAAGAAGTTTGGCCCTGTCTCCTCCTCTGTTTAATCTAGGGACATGATCTATGATGACGTACCTAAGATTTGACACCGTATGGCCGCCAATGAAAAGTGCCTCGCAACAGGTTGGTCAGATTGTTTTTTGTCAATCGCTGATCAGATGGCAGTGCGGTGGTTGGCCATACCGGTCCGTAGGTTGTTAATAGTTTTGCCCATATAGTATAATTCACATGGACAGTGGATGAGGTATACTATGTACTCAGTGGTACAGGTCACCGGTGTTTAATAGTAAACTTTTAGTTAGTATGAGGATATAAAAACTTGGGTGTGTTAAGCCATGTCTGTTTTTTATAACATCCAACAGGGTCTATTTGAACCAGAGTGTCCTGAATAGATCTAGATCTTCTAAAGCTCACTCTTGGTGGTCCCATATTGATGAAAGGAAGAGTGAGGTCCGACTGTACAATATTCCAGTCTTTCTTTAAAACCAATGGAAGACCCTGTTTATCAACAGTGTAGGTGGTCAGATATGTCATCCTGTCAGTATTGGTTTTGTTTGTAGTAACCTGTAAAGCTTCATCTTGTGACAAGTCCCAAAATTGTTTCAGATGACTATTCAGAAGTTGTTCCGTGTATCCACGTTGTAGGAATCTAGTTTTCATTTCAAGTAGCTGTTTTTTTGTTTGGGCTGGATCGCTATTGTTCCTAACAATTCTTTTAAATTGGGAAATAGGCAGGGCCTTCTTTAAGGCTGGGGGATGACAACTGGTGGCCTGTAGCAGAGAATTCCTGTCTGTGGACTTGCAAAACAGAGTAGTAGATAGTTGGTGTTGATCTTTGTAAATTCGTAGATCCAAGAAGTCCAAAGATACTTCGCTGTGCTGCATTTTAAATTGCAAAGTAGGCCGATTCTCATTCAATAATTGAAACCACAGTTGTAGATCCTGTACAGAACCATCCCAAATCAGGAAGAGGTCATCTATATAACGACGAAACATCCTGATATTGGGATGGAAAAACAAATCCGTCTGGAATTGCTCAAATTCAGCCATGTATAGGTTAGCGTACGACGGAGCCACACTTGACCCCATCGCCGTCCCCAATAACAGTAAGTAAAATGAATTTTCAAAACAAAAATAGTTCTTGGTAAGACAATGATGTAGCAATTCCAGAATCAATTCTATCTTGGGTCCGACAAAGGGATATCTGCATAAATGGTTGCGGACCGCCTCAATACCCTGACTATGTGGTATGACGGTGTAAAGACTTACCACGTCAAGGGTCACTAGCAATTCAGTCCCCTTCAAGTTGTCAAGACCCTTCAATTCTTGAATAGGAGCCATAGAATCCAGCAAAAAAGATGGCATTTTACTTACAGTTATTAGGGACGGCGATGGGGTCAACTGTGGCCCCGTCGTACGCTAACATCTACATGGCTGAATTTGAGCAATTCCAGATGGATTTGTTTTTCCATCCCAATATCAGGATGTTTTGTCGTTATATAGATGACCTCTTCCTGATTTGGGATGGTTCTGTACAGGATCTACAACTGTGGTTTCAATTGTTGAATGAGACTCGGCCTATTTGCAATTTAAAATGCAGCACAGCGAAGTATCTGTGGACTTCTTGGATCTACGAATTTACAAAGATCAACACCAACTATCTACTACTCTGTTTCGCAAGTCCACAGACAGGAATTCTCTGCTACAGGCCACCAGTTGTCATCCCCCAGCCTTAAAGAAGGCCCTGCCTATTTCCCAATTTAAAAGAGTTGTTAGTAACAATAGCGATCCAGCCCAAATAAAAAAACAGCTACTTGAAATGAAAACTAGATTCCTACAACGTGGATACATGGAACAACTTCTGAATAGTCATCTGAAACAATTTTGGGACTTGTCACAAGATGAAGCTTTACAGGTTACTACCAACAAAACCAATACTGACAGGATGACATATCTGACCACCTACACTGTTGATAAACAGGGTCTTCCATTGGTTTTAAAGAAATACTGGAATATTGTACAGTCGGACCTCACTCTTCCTTTCATCAATATGGGACCACCAAGAGTGAGCTTTAGAAGATCTAGATCTATTCGGGACACTCTGGTTCAAGTAGACCCTGTTGGATGTTATAAAAAACAGACATGGCTTAACACACCCAAGTGGGGTTGTTATAAGTGTCTGGGTTGTACCACCTGTAATGGATTAAGTTCCACAAAAATTTTTGTACATCCTCATACCAACAAAAAGTTTACTATTAAACACTGGGTGACCTGTACCACTGAGTACATAGTATACCTCATCCACTGTCCATGTGGATTATACTATGTGGGCAAAACTATTGACGACCTACGGACCCGTATGGCCAACCACCGCACTGCCATCAGATCAGCAATTGACAAAAAACAATCCGACCAACCTGTTGCGAGGCACTTTGCATTGGCGGGCCATACGGTGTCAAATCTTAGGTACGTCATCATAGATCATGTCCCTAGATTAAACAGAGGAGGAGACAGGGCCAAACTTCTTTTGCAAAAAGAATCTAGGTGGATTTACACACTTAATACCCTAACACCTAAAGGGTTAAATGTAAATCTAGATTGGCACTGTTTCCTCTAGATTATTGAATCACTCAGTATTTGCTTAATTGTTTGGTTGTGTATACCATCTGTGACACTCATTGCACAAATTGGTCAATATTGTTATGATCTGTAAAATGTATATTGATATCATATTGCTTAATGTTTTTTCCCACAGGACTCTGTTTTATGTCTGCTTTAGGATGCTTATTTATTTATATGCTACGTGTCCCAATAGGAAGCGTCTCCTGGTCTCCTAGGCAACCTTTGGCACTGACAGTGCAGATGGGCGTGCCTGCTCATTCTGGAGTAAGCGCTGTTACAGTATGTGGAATGTTTACACCGGTTGCCATGACTACCCCCGGACCTGCGCAGTGGTGCAGGGAGAACTCCATGGCCACTTCCGGTTTCGTAGTTCACGCTTGGTGGAGGGTAAGGCTATATATTTCACTGATTTTATTGTTTATATTATGGTCTGAGGACGGGGCTAATTACCCCGAAACGTTACTACACTGATTTGTATTAAATACAATATTTTGCAAGACCCGGCGAGTGCGTCCTTTTCTAAAAATATATATATATATATTAGAATTTATTTTATTGTGGCTGAATAAGAGGTTATTTCAGGTTAGACATATTGGCATATAAATTGGCTGGTTGCATTAATAATATATACAATTTCTTGTGTTTTTAACTGAAGTTATGTAGAACCAATTGTGCACTAAATAGTTTAATTATACTTGTCCGAAAGTTATCTTAAATCTATTGAGATCCAGTAGGATTTGTGTGAAGTATCTTGGTATACTGTTTAAATAAACACTGTTGAGTTAGTGGTCCATACTCTGGTATTTTATTGTGGTATTTTAATGTGATTCATTGTGAGTAAAGTTAATTTTAAAGGTATATCTTTTATGATCTGTTGTATAGAATATTGTAACGAAATAAGCATATATATTTGATTCATAATCTATTCTCTACATAAATATATTTCAAGGTGTTTATAAATTTAACTAATCTAAAGAATTTAGGAATAAATATTAATTTTTAATTGTTTCATATATACATTTTAATTGGAGGTTATTTTAAAGAGTAAAAACAAAAGAAAACGTTTGTTTTGAAATTATTTTTTTATTATTATTATTAATATTTTGGGATTAATATTTTTTTTTCTTTCTCATTGGTCAAAATTGTATTAGCGTTTTAATTCAACCAAATACTAAGCCAAAATAATAATGTCTGTTACTAGAAGTTAATCAATTGAATCTATACATAGTATTGAAATATGTTCACCAAAATTGCCCGTTAGTCAGGAAGAAATGCTTAAACAGAAGCCATTACTCACCATTAAAATAGATTAAGTATTAAGGGAGAATTAGATGCTTACATTAAGATGCTTAAGGCTAAGGCCAAAAATATTGCAAATAATATATGGTGTGGCGAAAGTTAAATATTTCAATTTGGCCAACCTCAGCAACTGAGAAAGCGAGATGAAATAATTTTCAAAACTTGGGGTCTGCTCCTCTATTTGAACGATGAAATGTACAATAAGACTGAAGTACAGAACTCACAATTGGAGCAACTGAAGAGTGAAAATTATTCCTTAAGGCTAGGCGAAGAGGAGGTGGAGCAAGTCCAGGATAAAATTAATGTGCTTGGGGGCGGAGCCTATAGCTGTTGCGGCAGGACGTGTGTTTGAAGAGCTCTTGGTCCTAATCAGCTATTCTGGAGAGATTTTTTTTTAACTTTCATTTTCTTTTTGGTAAACATGAGCTACACAATCTTATATTAGTCAAGAGGAGTACAGCAATATATAGCACCATACAGACCTGCCTATGTTCCTCAGCTGACTGCACTGCGCCTAGCCACAAGGTTGAGAGGCCTTTATTGACTGACTGTCAGTGTCGTTAAAGCTACCGCATATATACCCCCCCCAGGACCCTGGGTTACCAAACCAGTTTAATTATAACTGGACAGTTCGTTGATTAATCTTTGAAACAAGATAATAGCCTCTTTTAATGAGAGAGAAAATAGTGCACCTACCGCAAAGCAAACAACAATATCTATCAAATGGATATGGATACAGTAATACAAAAGTTTGAGGATGACATCTGCAAGATCTTAGAAGATCATTTCTCTGGACTGAACCTCTTAATAGCGCAGCTATTTAAAAATTTCTCCACCTCACATGGCCTTCAAGATGGTGGCGAGGACCCAGAGATCATCAATGACCTAACAGAACCCTCAGTAATGTCATCAGGACTCAAAAATCAAGGCACTAGCCGTTGTACTGAAGAGCTGACTGTACGGTGATATCTAGCTATGACAGAATCCACAATCCATTTACAATCTCCACAGGTGACAGACAAAGATGCAACTGCTTTTCAGATACTAACTGATCCCTCCTCTACTCTACACATGGACGTACTAGCTGTGCAAAAGGTACAAACTAACCTAACCAATACTCACCCGCCAAGGGAATGCGGTGGGAGCTACATTCATACCGTTCCACATCGCTGATCTGGAAGCTTGTCTCCAATTCCGGGCATAAGTCTGTCACCCAGCAGGTCTTGGTCACGAAAACGCTGTGAGGAGACTACACATAAGGTTTTCTGGTTTCCCCCATCAAATGCAGATACTGGACACCTGGGTATCGTTTGCTATGGGCATTGGTTGAAGAAGCTGTTGTAAGGCTATAGAAAACAGCTTTCACTTAATTCTAGGGAATATAATGTGGGACTCCTCTGTTTACATTTTAAAAATATAGACCTAGATTTGGAGTTTGGCGTTAGCCGTGAAAACCAGCGTTAGAGGCTCCTAACGCTGGTTTTAGGCTACCGCCGGTATTTGGAGTCACTTAAAATAGGGTCTAACGCTCACTTTTCAGCCGCGACTTTTCCATACCGCAGATCCCCTTACGTCAATTGCGTATCCTATCTTTTCAATGGGATTTTTCTAACTCCGGTATTTAGAGTCGTTTCTGAAGTGAGCGTTAGACATCTAACGACAAAACTCCAGCCGCAGGAAAAAAGTCAGTAGTTAAGAGCTTTCTGGGCTAACGCCGGTTTCTAAAGCTCTTAACTACTGTACTCTAAAGTACACTAACACCCATAAACTACCTATGTACCCCTAAACCGAGGTCCCCCCACATCGCCGTCACTCAAATATTTTTTTTTAACCCCTAATCTGCCGACCGCCACCTACGTTATCCTTATGTACCCCTAATCTGCTCCCCCTAACACCGCCGACCCCTGTATTATATTTATTAACCCCTAATCTGCCCCCTCAACGTCGCCTCCATCTGCCTACACTTATTAACCCCTAATCTGCCGACCGCAAAGCGCCGCCACCTACGTTATCCTTATGTACCCCCAATCTGCTGCCCCTAACACCGCCGACCCCTATATTATATTTATTAACCCCTAATCTGCCCCCCTCAACGTCGCCTCCACCTGCCTACACTTATTAACCCCTAATCTGCCGAGCGGACCTGAGCGCTACTATAATAAAGTTATTAACCCCTAATCCGCATCACTAACCCTATAATAAATAGTATTAACCCCTAATCTGCCCTCCCTAACATTGCCGACACCTAACTTCAATTATTAACCCCTAATCTGCCGACTGGAGCTCACCTCTACTCTAATAAATGTATTAACCCCTAAAGCTAAGTCTAACACTAACACCCCCCTAAGTTAAATATAATTTACATCTAACGAAATTAATTAACTCTTATTAAATAAATTATTCCTATTTAAAGATAAATACTTACCTGTAAAATAAATCCTAATATAGCTACAATATAAATTATAATTATATTATAGCTATTTTAGGATTAATATTTATTTTACAGGTAACTTTGTATTTATTTTAACCAGGTACAATAGCTATTAAATAGTTAAGAACTATTTAATAGCTAAAATAGTTAAAATAATTACAAAATTACCTGTAAAATAAATACTAACCTAAGTTACAATTAAACCTAACACTACACTATCAATAAATTAATTAAATAAACTACCTACAATTACCTACAATTAACCTAACACTACACTATCAATACATTAATTAAATACAATTCCTACAAATAAATACAATTAAATAAACTAGCTAAAGTACAAAAAATAAAAAAGAACTAAGTTACAAAAAATAAAAAAATATTTACAAGCATAAGAAAAATATTACAACAATTTTAAACTAATTACACCTACTCTAAGCCCCCTAATAAAACAACAAAGCCCCCCAAAATAAAAAATGCCCTACCCTATTCTAAATTACTAAAGTTAAAAGCTCTTTTACCTTACCAGCCCTGAACAGGGCCCTTTGCAGGGCATGCCCCAAGAAGTTCAGCTCTTTTGCCTGTAAAAAAAAACATACAATACCCCCCCCCAACATTACAACCCACCACCCACATACCCCTAATCTAACCCAAACCCCCCTTAAATAAACCTAACACTAAGCCCCTGAAGATCATCCTACCTTGTCTTCACCTCACCAGGTATCACCGATCCGTCCTGGCTCCAAAATCTTCATCCAACCCAAACGGGGGTTGGCGATCCATCATCCGGTGGCTGAAGAGGTCCAGAAGAGGCTCCAAAGTCTTCATCCTATCCGGGAAGAAGAGGCGATCCGGACCGGCAACCATCTTGATCCAAGCGGCATCTTCTATCTTCATCCGTTGACGACCGGCTCCATCCTGAAGACCTCCACCGCGGACCCATCTTCTTCCGGCGACATCCAACTGAAGAAAGACGGTTCCTTTAAGGGACGTCATCCAAGATGGCGTCCCTTGAATTCCGATTGGCTGATAGGATTCTATCAGCCAATCGGAATTAAGGTAGGAATATTCTGATTGGCTGATGGAATCAGCCAATCAGAATCAAGTTCAATCCGATTGGCTGATCCAATCAGCCAATCAGATTGAGCTTGCATTCTATTGGCTGATCAGAACAGCCAATAGAATGCAAGCTCAATCTGATTGGCTGATTGGATCAGCCAATCGGATTGAACTTGATTCTGATTGGCTGATTCCATCAGCCAATCAGAATATTCCTACCTTAATTTCGATTGGCTGATAGAATCCTATCAGCCAATCGGAATTCGAGGGACGCCATCTTGGATGACGTCCCTTAAAGGAACCGTCATTCTTCAGTTGGACGTCGCCGGAAGAAGATGGGTCCGCGGTGGAGGTCTTCAGGATGGAGCCGGTCGTCATTGGATGAAGATAGAAGATGCCGCTTGGATCAAGATGGTTGCCGGTCCGGATCGCCTCTTCTTCCCGGATAGGATGAAGACTTTGGAGCCTCTTCTGGACCTCTTCAGCCACCGGATGATGGATCGCCAACCCCCGCTTGGGTTGGATGAAGATTTTGGAGCCAGGACGGATCGGTGTGATACCCGGTGAGGTGAAGACAAGGTAGGAAGATCTTCAGGGGCTTAGTGTTAGGTTTATTTAAGGGGGATTTGGGTTAGATTAGGGGTATGTGGGTGGTGGGTTGTAATGTTGGGGGGGGTATTGTATGTTTTTTTTTACAGGCAAAAGAGCTGAACTTCTTGGGGCATGCCCCGCAAAGGGCCCTGTTCAGGGCTGGTAAGGTAAAAGAGCTTTTAACTTTAGTAATTTAGAATAGGGTAGGGCATTTTTTATTTTGGGGGGCTTTGTTGTTTTATTAGGGGGCTTAGAGTAGGTGTAATTAGTTTAAAATTGTTGGAATATTTTTCTTATGTTTGTAGATATTTTTTTGTAACTTAGTTCTTTTTTATTTTTTGTACTTTAGTTAGTTTATTTCATTGTAGTTATTTGTAGATATTATATTTAATTAATGTATTGATAGTGTAGTGTTAGGTTTAATTGTAGGTAATTGTAGGTATTTTATTTAATTAATTTAATGATAGTATAGTGTTAGGTTTAATTGTAACTTAGGTTAGGATTTATTTTACAGGTAATTTTGTAATTATTTTAACTAGGTAACTATTAAATAGTTCTTAACTATTTAATAGCTATTGTACCTGGTTAAAATAATTACAAAGTTGCCTGTAAAATAAATATTAATCCTAAAATAGCTACAATGTAATTATAATTTATATTGTAGCTATATTAGGGTTTATTTTACAGGTAAGTATTTAGCTTTAAATAGGAATAATTTATTTAATAAGAGTTAATTAATTTTGTTAGATTAAAATTATATTTAATTTAGGGGGGTGTCAGTGTTAGGGTTAGACTTAGCTTTAGGGGTTAATCCATTTATTAGAATAGCGGTGAGCTCCGGTCGGCAGATTAGGGGTTAATAATTGAAGTTAGGTGTCGACGATGTTAGGGAGGGCAGATTAGGGGTTAATACTATTTATTATAGGGTTAGTGAGGCGGATTAGGGGTTAATAACTTTATTATAATAGCGGTGCGGTCCGCTCGGCAGATTAGGGGTTAATAAGTGTAGGCAGGTGGAGGCGACGTTGAGGGGGGCAGATTAGGGGTTAATAAATATAATATAGGGGTCGGCGGTGTTAGGGGCAGCAGATTAGGGGTACATAGGGATAATGTAAGTAGCGGCGGTTTACGGAGCGGCAGATTAGGGGTTAAAAATAAAATGCAGGTGTCAGCGATAGCGGGGGCGGCAGATTAGGGGTTAATAAGTGTAAGGTTAGGGGTGTTTAGACTCGGGGTACATGTTAGAGTGTTAGGTGCAGACGTAGGAAGTGTTTCCCCATAGCAAACAATGGGGCTGCGTTAAGAGCTGAACGCGGATTTTTTGCAGGTGTTAGGTTGTTTTTCAGCTCAAACAGCCCCATTGTTCCCTATGGGGGAATCGTGCACGAGCACGTTTTTGAGGCTGGCCGCTTGCGTAAGCAACTCTGGTATTGAGAGTTGAAGTTGCGTTAAAAAAATGCTCTACGCTCCTTTTTTGGAGCCTAACGCAGCCTTTATGTGGACTCTCAATACCAGAGTTATTTTTATGGTGCGGCCAGAAAAAAGCCGGCGTTAGTTTTTCGGGTAGTTACCGACAAAACTCCAAATCTAGCCGATAGTTTGGCTGAGGTTTTATGAAGGGGACATTGAACCTATCTATGTTATGCTTTACTCCATGCCTAGTTGATAGGCAATATCCTTATTTGTAGTGGACTATTCATATGTTGACTGTATTAATGCCCTTGTTTACCATATATCATCTAGAGGAGGTTAACTGAAAGTCACCACATACCTTGGAGGGGTCCCTTTTGCCTTCACCTTGATATTTATTTCAATTAAGAGTCTGCAACCCTTGATTACTGTTGTATATCCATAGCTCATTCTAGACTAACATATTGCATATAATCTACCCCTTAGATTCCTTATTAGTGGAGTACCATACTGACAGGAAATATGATGTGGGGAGGTTGTATGTCCTGCATATTATACATATGATGATGTTAATTCTCCCCAACTTTTTTTTTTCAGAGCCCATAGCCCAGATCCATAGCCAAAGAATATATAGTTCAAAAAAATATAAATAATTTTTGTTTTGCTGTAAAACTATTTCATATTCCCTCATACTTTCTCCCTGTAAGAACCAAGACTTAAGTGTGGCCCTTATAGTCAGTGTGGGTAGTTGTCTTATCTTTATTGTTTACCATAGCTGGTTCACATTCCAAGTTCTCACTGACCCTTAAATCACCAGCTGTGGAATCGTGTATTATAATTAGTGAGGTCCAAAAGAGCCCAGCAATTGTGTTGTTACAGTTCACTTGTTTGATCTAAGTTCATTTTATATAGTAAAATTAAAATTAGGTTCACCAGATGAGACCCAAGAGTGGTCTCCTATTGTTCAGGAACACCTTCTGTAGATTTGTATTTTTCTTATAAATAGGGGGTCCATAAGTGGCCCCATATTTTATTTAGAAGGTTTGCTGTTAGCTGGGCAAGTGATATATTTACTTATGTCTCCAAGAAATATCATATAAAACAGTGTTTTGTTGTTGTTGTTGTTTTTTTTTTTTTTTTCTTACATTGGATGTATGCTTTTCAACAATTTTCCTTTCTACTCTCTAATGACATGTTTTGTTTGTATGCCCTCAACTGAACCTGAATAAAAATTATTGTGCTTGCCCAGAACATGGCCACCTTACAAAAGTATAACCAAAATTTAGTAGCTCAAATAGAAGATTTGCATAAACAACTCTCACAGAGCCAGAAAGAGCTTAGTAAACTAAAAAGACATAATGAAAGCCCTTCTATTAATAATGAAAATAATGAGGATAATGCAGGTATTTTAAAAACCCTTAAAGAATTCATGAGATATGAACATTAGGGAAGAATTTATACAAAGGACCCCTATTGGGTCAGAAGTACACTTCCTAAATAGACAGTCACCTCATGTTATAAATTCAGGGAACTGCTACATTTCACAGGGGGGGGGGCAGTTCTAGTAGTGAGTCAGAGGGTGGAGCCAGCTACCCAGATAGCCCATATGATACTAATGCGCGTAAGGGGTCTCCCCCTAGTAAAAGCAGGGCAGGTAGGGGCGCTCCAGTCCCAAAAATAAGGTCCCTAGGAAAGCCCAAGATACATTTAATAAGGTATATGACACCCCTAAAATAATTACTTTCTTAAAGGATGTAGTAACTACATTTTCCAAAAATGGAACCAATTCTATAATTGACCACTTAGAGAACTATGAAAATGCTTTATCCATAATGAATGTTACTAGTGAGCAGTCAAAAATTGAATTTCTGCCCTGGGTATTTGAGGGTAAACATCACAAGTTCTTTGCTTCACAAAAGAATATGAATATTCATTCCTGGAGTGAAACAAAAATTCAGTGCAAAAAAGAAGTTTGGGAAATCGCACCAAAACCCGCGGCGAAAATAGCTCTATAGGGTTTAAAATGTGGTGTGAATCAAAGCCCTGTAGAAATCCTTTCTTTACTAAAAAGTACGTATAGTATGGCCGACGAATACCCTATATTTGAAAGCTCAGAGTTTGTGAATTTATTTTATGAAGCATTGCCCGTGCACATCAAACTTAATTTAGCTAGAGATTTTGATGAGAACTGATCATTGGACTGGCTGATAAAAGAGAGTACCAAGTTATACTCTATTCAGCAGTCCGGTGAACAGGGCGTTAAAAGGGAACCACGGCCCAGCCCCAAAATTGTGGCAGAAACTAGGGTATCACCTAGCCCCCTCAATTTGGAGTATAAAAAGAAAACCTATGCAGAGGTGGCCCGAGAAAACAGGCCATCCCCACAAAGTTTTAACTCTGCCCCTCCCCCAACATGGGCTGAAGCGCAGAGAGACTATACTCAAAATGGGGGGCATACCCAGGTAAATAATTATTCCCAAAATAATTGGTATCCCTATAAAAATAAATACCAAAAGTGGCGAAAATACTCTCAGGGTAACCAGACACCCCAAGTAAATAGTACTCCCCAAAATACTAACGCTGAACAAGTTGAACCCCAAAGACAACCACGTCAAAATAGGAATAATAGCTATGATTCTGAGGGATCCCAAGGTTAGTCAATTATGTACACTGTTTACTAATATGAGCCAAGCTTTTATGGCTCAACAACCTAACAATCCTTTTTTAGGGGTACAGCCAGTGGCCAGCAGTGGGCCACAGGCACAGTCATAAATACTGCAGTATTACCTGAGAGAGGGGGGAGAGATATATACCAAATGAAATGAAAGATTTCAATAATGGTACTAATCATATTCTCTCTCTACAGACCGGAAACGGGCGATTTAGCTGTGATGACGAGCAACCTCGGCCTGAAAGCTCTAACCAATCTCTTCCTTTGCAATATTCTCTTAACCTTATTTCCACAGATGCAGTAAACAAGAACCCAGTCGACCCTATTATAGAGGGAACCGGTAAGAATGAAAGTTCTTCTGCATCAGGTAACGTGGCAGATTCAGGTAACACGTGGCGAAGCCCACAGATGTATGATAATGCCAATTATATGTGTGAAATGGTAGAAACTGCAGGGAGATATTATGTATTAGATGAACTCCAGGGTTCAGTTTCCAATCCTATAATGGGATTAATTGATACTGAGTCTCCGGCAACTATTTATCACACAGGTACTACACACAGCTAAATGAGCTAACACCCACAAACTTAAAATAAAAGAATTTGATGGTTCACTAATAGGTGTTGGGGGGACTCTCTCAAAGTCCACGGTACTGCATGGTTAAAATTGAAACTGGGGAACAGGGTAATAAGGCACCCTGTCATTATAGTGGATCTGCCAACTGATCGTTTAATAATTGGTAGTGATCTCCTGAAGCGATTAATCACCATAATTGAATGCATAAATAATGTAATTTGGTCAAAAGTAAAAAGGCCTATTAATTATAAGCAATCAGATATATCTCGCACCCGACATAACTGTCACGTAGTGGAAGAGAAGCTAGATGCTGTGGAGATTCATTTCAGGAATGACTCTATACCTGAAATCACTATCCTATAAATAGATGATCAGATTGCTTTAAGTGGTTCTAATGGTAATACTTTTAAAATTTCGCCAGGAAAGATAGCAAATATTTCCTTAGATGGCGATGTATTAACCATATCTCTCCACAAGGGGGACCCTAAATCCCCTAAAGGGGGAGGCCACACTCAAAACCTCACAGGGATTGAGAGAGTTAAGGATGACCTATTTTTCCCTATACAAGTGCATGACCTTGGTAAAACCAAGTATGCTAAATTGAACCTAAAACAGGAAGCTAGCTATATAAGAGAAGGCTTATTAGCGCAGATCGCTGAACCTAAGGTGATTAAATATCTTTCTCCCCAAGACCACTGTGTCCACAGCCTGGATGACAGGTCTGAAAGCTATAATATCACAGCTAAGTGTTTATTATCTATATCCATAGGTAGTAAATCAGTGAAGCAACTGTTTTTAGTTTTAAATACTCCCCATAATTAAACATACATTGGCAATGATCTCTTACATAGATATGCCATACAAATAGATTTTATTAACTCTTGCCTCTGGAGCAGGTTAAAGGGGGACCCTGAAGTATTTCAGGATGAAAACACAGCCCTGAAATCACACCAGCAATTGCCATATGCTGTGAATATGCAGGTGTCTAACAATGTTATAATCCCTGCCTGGGGTGATAAATTGCTCTTATCCTTACAGGTAAAAAGAGGTCAGAAATTAAAAACTTCTGAAACACTAATTTGCCTCTCCCATAGAATACAAAATCTGGGTATAACAATAACCCATACTCCTATGGTAAATATTGGAACTATTCCAATACATGTTATTGTGCATAACATGACCCCACAGGATATAACCTTATCCAAGGGAACTACCATAGGATATGCACTGGAATCAAGTTATTATACTTTTGGATTCCAGAATAATGTAATTGGGCTAATACCTGAAGGATACTTAACTGAAGAACAATTAATAGAACAATCCTTTGCATCTATGCCAGAGGGACTATTTACAATTCAGTTTATTTATCCCTTCAGCTCAGAGGAAGGCATCTGTAAAATTGAAGAAGCCTCTCTAGTATTTGATCAGCCAATCAAACAGCAAGAATACCCCAATACCCAGAGTCATGGGGACAATATAAATTATAATCAAGGGGACCTCGCCTCTAGGTTGGAAGAAGCCTATGAGAGAGGACAGCCTGAAATCTTTCCAGGATTTCAGCAAATAGTCGAAGAGCAAATATCTTTGGCTAATGGCTGTTCCAGTGATGATGAACGCCGACAGCTGCGAGAACTCCTGATTGAGTACAAGGATATTTTTGCTAGGGATTCTTATGACTGTGGGACTACAGACTTGCACATTGCAAGAATCCAAACAGATCCCAATGCACCACCTGTCTTTGTTAAACAATACAGACTTTCTTTAGCCTCATATGATTCTCTTGCAGAAATCATAAGGAACCTGGAAGAAAGAAGTATTATCAGACAGGTGCACAGCTCTTATAACAATCTTATTCTAGGTGTTCTTATGCCCAATGGACAATGGTGTTTGTGTGCTGATTTAAGACAGCTAAACAAATGAGTGTACATGTCTGGCTGGCCTGTGCCATATATTGACCAGTGCCTAGCGCAGATGCAGGGGTCTAAAGTATTTACTGCCATTGATTGTGCACAGGGATATTGACCTTATCTTATGTTAATGATGTTTTAATCAAAAGCACAGACTTTGAAAAACACATCACAGAACTTAAACATGTCCTTAGCCAACTTAAAAGGGCAGGTGTTAAATTATCCCTAAAAAAAGCTCAATGGTGCCGCTCTCGTGTAAACTTCTTAGGACAGGAAGTTACTTCTGAAGGGCTAAATCCTCAGAAGAAAAAGGAGGAAGCTATAGTAAATTCTAAAAACCTAACTAACTTAAAGGAATTGAGATCATTCCTGGGTATGATGAATTATTCTCGCAAATTTATTGATAATTATGCAGAATTAGCTAAACCACTGCTACTTCTTCTAAAGAAGGATGTGAAATGGCACTGGAGTGAGACTCAAGAGACAGCCATCAAGGAGCTGAAGAGAAAACTCACTCAAGCACCTTGCTTAGCGTACCCTGAAGGGGGTAAACCTTTCTTCTTAGAGACAGGTTACACAGATATAAGCATGAGTGCTGCTTTACACCAACAGCATGATAATTTAAGCAAAGTCATTGCTTATGCGAGTAAAACTTTATCCCCAGTAGAAATAAAATTTAGCGATTGCAAAAAAGCCCTCTTATCTACTGTATGGGCTCTGCAAAATTTCCGCAGCTATATACAAGGCGAGAAAATTATTGTAGAAACTGCCCACAAGCTTTTGCTATATCTGCAAAGTGAGAGAATAAGAGATGGGAATTTTCTAATAGCTGCATAACAGCTTGGACTCTTTCCTTACAAGGCTGGCCTTTAGAAATTCGCTACAAGCAGAATAAAAAGAATCCAGTCACACAGGGGCTTGCTGAGCTCCATGGCTGTATTGCTAAGGATCATGTGGAAGAATTATTAGAAGATGATTTCCTGGAGGAACAATTGCTTTCCCCATATAAAATATACAATGAGGACCATTGTCAAACATTACCTTGGGTATATGTTGATGGTTGTTCTTACCATGCCACTATTGATAATGAGGGCAGATTAGTCACTGGCATTGGTATAACTTGGGCAAAAGGATTCCCAAATATTTCTGTAGGTTTCAACATTGGACCAAGATCCAGTCAAGTCGCAGAAGTAACTGCTGTTCTTAAAACCATTGAAATGGCTATTGAACAAAATATTCATGAATTTGTGATCATTACTGACTCAAATTATGTGCGTGACAGTTTTGTTGAATACCTGCCAACTTGGAAAAGAAATAGCATGCAGAAAACTAACAACAAACCAGTCAAGCATGGCAAGTTGTTCTGCGAAATTGATAATCTAGTGGTGTCCAATGATTTAACCATACACTGGAAAAAGACCAAGGGTCATTCCCAGGTTCTAGGTCCTGATAAAGAAAGGCAATGATTTTGCGGATTCATTAGCCAAACAAGGAGCCATAACTGGAGAACTTTTTAATATCGACCACTGAATGGGTGCAATTTAGGTAGAAGCCATTACCAGAAACCAGGCTAAACAGCAAAGTGAGCCTAACCTGGTACAATGGAGCCAGGATTCTCCTAGTGAAAGCCAAAAAGACAATCCCATTGTAGGCCTCTTCTATAAACACATAGAAGATCCTGAAAGCAACCCCATCTGTCATGATACAATCATGTGGAGTAGTTGATGCCTGGATTGGCTGCTCAGCAGAGGTGGTATTGTTTCAGCCTGGAAGGGGTTAAGGAGAACTGTTATTTCTTTGTATGGAATCTGTATTCAGAGAAGCTATGGGCTGAGACCCCTTCCCCCACCTTAGCCTAATGCTGTTTGTGTAACTGTGTGTAGGAATGCAGAACACTCCTCCCCTTGATGACTGAACGTGGGAGCTAAGACTTCTTTGCATTGGCTGAATTAGTTGTAAATCATAACCAGGGTGTTGTCTTTGACAAGACACAGAGAATTGGGTTTAAGTATGCAACAGAGAGATTTTTGAGTCAGAACTGCCCTGGGTACTGAAGCGACTAACATCTGGAATGGCAGCTCTCCACATATCTAAAGGAATTTGATAATAAGTAAGATATTGTGTAATTCTTTTCATGTCCCATTTTGTTTCCAAAGAACTGTAGCTTTGTAATTGTATGTTATTTTGAATGTCTTTATAATTTTGCACTGTGTAACCTGTGTTGATATTTTTGTTATTAAACACATAGAAAATCTCATTCTGTCTTTTGGGCTCTAATATCCGAATTTACACTCCTGTTGAGACAAGGTTAAAGGCACGTTACCTAAGTATTAAATAGTGTGAGTTTTTAGGGGTTCCCCAAAACTCCCCTTTAATTTAAAAATTTTGGTGGTGGCAGCAGAGAAATTGTTAATTAGAGCAGTGTGGACCGGATGTGGGGCTAATGTGGTGTCTCTTTTAAGGTCCTTTTGCAGAGTTGCAAGGATAAGGGAACCAGAGCTGTGTGCCATTAACCCCTTCATGCCCACACCCCTCTATTGTGACGTTGGGAAGGTTTGATTCGTCACACCATCTCAAAAGATGATTGTATTGGCAAGGAAGATCTTAGAATCTTAATGAAATCCAGGTCACAGTTCAAGTTACAGGATGGTTTGTTAATTAGAACCTCCAAAACTGGCATCCAGCAATGGATGGTACCTACCAAGTTCAGAGGTCTCATGCTTCAACATGCCTATGATGCTCCCACATCTGGCCATCGTGGTGCCAAACTCACGTATGAAATATTGCTTGATTATGCCTTTTGGCCACAAATGTTGATAGATGTTCAAACTTACTGTCAAGGTTGTGTAATCTGTCCACAGTTCCAACCCACTGCACCAACGCATAGAGCGCCATTGCAGAAAAGGGGGATGGTAATGCCATGGTCAGATATACAAATTGATTTTATTGGTCCAGTAACAAGGTCATCAAGAGGTAACAAATACATGTTAACAGTGACATGCCTATTCACTAAATGGGTAGAGTGCATCAGTGCACCTAACAATATTGCTGAAACATGCGCAGCTTTGCTCATCAACCACGTGTTTTCCAGATTTGGTTTGCCCCAAAGAATTGAATCCGATCAGGGAACCCACTTTACTAGCGAAGTGATGACCAAAATGTGGAAAATACTAGGGGTCAAAAGAAAGCTCCATATTGCATATAGAGCTGCCTCAAGTGGTGGTAGAGCATTTCAACCAGTCCATTGTGAAAATCCTCAAAAAGTTTGTGAGTGAAACGGGTAAAGACTGGGATGTAAAACTACCTCTAGTCCTAATGGCATTAAGAGCAACTCCAAGTAGTGCTACCAAGATGTCACCTTTTGAACAATGGTTCTACCTCAGCATCTACTGTACCGTAGATCAGACCAGAACTTGAGAAACACCGCCAATATGCATCAATATATGGAGAACCTAAGGAAGCACCTGCAATATGCCTTTGCATTTGCTCAAAGGAACTAGAGAAAGCTGCAACTGCCACTAAAACCTATTATGATCTCAAAACGTCCAAAAAGGAATATGAAATAAATGATAAAGTTTATCTGTATAACTTTGGAAGAGATCAGGTTAAGGAAAAGAAATTTCTTCCATCATGGAAAGGTCCTTTTGTCGTTACTGACAAAATATCTCCAGTCGCCTATAAAATTAGGATACCTAAAAATGAGAATTTTATGGATAAATGGGTCCATATTAATCAGTTGCGAGCATGCCATCCTAGATCCAAACTACAAATCATAGAGGGAGAATGAAGTGTCATATCCCCAAATGCACTAAAGAAATATTGTAGTTTAAAAATGCCTAGCAAAAGAGAATAAGGGCTCAAAAATAACGGACTCTCTTCATAAAAGACTGTCTATGATGTATACTGTCAATACACTCACCAAGTACCACTGACTTTAAGCCAATTCAAATACATGTGTCCTACATCTATTGAAAATTGGAAGGGGGATTTATGTCAGAATATCTGTGAATGTTATTAAATAATATATATATATATATACACACATATATATATAATTTATTTAATAATAGAACACGCAGGAGAGCACTCTCACTTCTAAATTGCAGACAGCCAGCCACTATGTCTGAGGAAGGGGATTTTATATCTCAGAAACGTCACTATGTCTGAGGAAGGGGATTTTATATCTCCGAAACGTCCACTATGTCTGAGAAAGGGGATTTTATATCTCCGAAACGTCACAGTAAAGTGTATTTTGATATAAGACCAGTTAGTGCCAGTCTCTTTTTTGCTATTTGTAATTTATTTAATATATATATATGGTTGTATACACCAAATAATTCATTTTAGTTGTTAAACTCCAGATGTCACTGTAACAGACCAACCCCCTCTCCCATTCATCAAAGGAATGGTTTTCAAGTTATCTTAGAAAGATCACTTCAAAAGACCTTATGGTCACTACATGGAAATGTGTAATAAGATTTCCTACTTCTTACAAGACAGTCTAAAAGTCTGAGACAAGTGACAAGTTTTGTGGGAAAGTGACCATTCACACTCCGATGCAAATTGGTGTCTGCTGTGTCAGATAAACATGTACTGAACCAAACAGAAACACATGTTTGTATTGTAGCTTTAAAATAATTTTTTAAAATACAGCCTGTATATTTTTAAATACTGTATAAAATGTGTAGCTGAGGTCAGAGCAGAGAGAAGATTGAAGACGACGGACGTGCTGCAGTGAGTGCACTGTGTTTCGACGGTGTGACCCGGGCCTTGTGTGAGGACAGGACAGCCTCAATGAGTTGTGACGGTCAGCAGTCGGACTGTGTGGAGTCAAGTGTCAGGACTCAGGAGTAGGACAGGAGGACGTCAGGAGGACTAGGAGCTGGAGCGGAGGAGCATAGTAGCCAGAGAGGGGGGGCAGAGCCAGTGCTCAATCGAGATGGCTGCACCAGAGTGAGCTCTGTGCTTAAAAGAAGGCCAGGCTGCTTATAACCAGACGAATCTTGGATAAAATATGTCAAAACCACAGTTATAGAAGAACCTCACTACAGCACTGCATCTAGCCAATTTGTAGAACACCTAGACTGATGGTGGAGGTTTCAAGGCAATTGACGGAAATTCCGGCGCACACCTGTTGCTACTCCCCAGAGGCCCTGCCTGTGTCGGTTGTTATTGCCCTGTGCATCGACTAAAGAGATTGCCCCAGACAACTTGATTGACCTGCAACTAGCAAGCACATCCTGGAACAGGGAGCCATAACGATCCGGCGGCTCTGTGCGGTAAGATCTATATAACAGAGTTGTCAAGTAGCAGAGGCCCCTGTTACATGCCAGTGCCATAGCCATTAATAAAGACATCCTTATTCAAGCCAGGCTAGAATGTATAGCCATATGTGTATCTGCAATTTTTAAGGCTAAGTTTTAATCGGCAGAGCTATTTTCTTCAAAGAGGTTTATAGACAGTGTGGCCCGCTGTGAAAAAATTAAACAGTGCGTCACAGCTAGGAAGCAACACCAGTTAAGGTGTAGGCCTAATCCTCTGCTTTCAAGTGACTTTATTCCCCTCATCAATGAATGAAAGATGTTGCAGAGTTTACTCGATAAAATAACATGCCTGTGAAACTGTGATAAATAGGGATGGCACTGTAAGTCATTTTATAATTCAGGACTGAAAATAATCTTTTCTGGAAAGTCTATATTTGGAACTGCATATCCTTTATTCAACCTTGACTTAGAATACAGTGCTGTTTATTCTTATGTCCTGCTGACCCCAATTTGACTACCTCTGTATATGTTATCTGAGACACGGTACCTAATTATAGCATTCTCCCTGTTGGTGCTGTAAGGCCTGTGTTTCTCCTATACAGCCTCCATATGAGATACAGTCCTCTCTGGAAACAGGTGGAAATTTGCAGATAACGGAGCCTAGAGTGAAAGTGATACTTCCCTACATTAGGAGCTCCAGCTGACATGTCTCCTAAAAAAGGTGCCAAAGGGGACAAACCTGGTAAGAAAAAGGTAAGCGGATTACCTTCAGTGAATACGTTTTTTAAAAGCCTTGACCCTCAGCAAGCCACAAGCAATTTAGATATAGAGTCTGGAGTGAGGGGCGATTATACATCCTCAGAGTCTGACTCTGAAACTACTGTGCAACCTGTCACTATACCTAAAGCTTTGCTAGACTCCCTACCATCCAAAAAAGATTTTACATCTTTGGTACAACAGGTAAAACAATGTATACGCAAAGAAATAGCGGATATGAAAAAAGACCTGGCGGAGATAGGATAAAGAGTAGATAAATTGGAAGGTGATTCAAGTCAGCATGATAAGATGTTCCATACCTTCACAGATATAATATCACAGCAAGATTCAACAATTCTGCAATTAGAAAACAAAGTGGACGACCTGGAGAACAGGAGCCGATGACAAAATATAAGGATTAGAGGTGTCCCAGAAGAAGTTTCGGCACAAGATCTGGAAGCTTATGTCCAAGGACTTTTTGCCTTTGTGACACAGGAGGGGGATGACTCTACCTTTGCCCTTGACAGAATACATAGAGCTTTAAGAGCCAAACCCTCGGAAGGTCAGCCCCCGAGGGATGTAATTGTTAAAATTACCAGCTATCCCATTAAGGAGATGATTATGAAAAAGGCGAGACAAAAGCATCCAATAAAATATAGAGAAATCATTTTTCAACTGTTTGAGGACTTATCTTCCAGGACTCTACAGAAAAGGAGAGACATGTGGCCACTTACCTCTAGGCTTCGTCAAAAAAATATACCATACAGGTGGGGTCATCCATTTAACTTACAAATCCAGTGGAAAGGGAGAAGAATTTTTTGCCAGTCACCAGAGGACTTTTCTTCATCGTGTAAAGAACTGAAACTAGACCCACTTGGAATTAATGAGGCCTCAGGAGTGCCCCCAGATAAACATACCAGCAAAGAGACCCCACTCCCGCAGAGAACGGAGTGGCAGAAGACTGCTTTTCGAAGAAATGAGAAGTTCATCCCCAGACAGAATACCACTGCTACCACAAGACAGGAGACTACTTGAATTAGTGCTTAAATGCAATGTGATTTGGATGTTGCTGTTTTGGAGAGTCCATGCTTCATTCTGTGGCGGTGTGCATATCACCATAGAGTAATAAGTTGAGTTACTTAGATGAAGTTCTGTGGTTTAACATAAGACCTAGTATTGTAATTTAATTTAACCATGGTCCCACAGAGTTAGAAAATGTTTATTTGTCACCTATATATGACAGGCTGAAGGATTACATGACCCAAATTGTAGGATCACAGGGTGTTAAATGTACTTGATCCTATTAGACATGTTATATGGGTGTTTGTTTAAATATGTTTAAATATGTTTGACTGAACATTAAGGAACAGAAGTCGATTGACTCAAATTTTGAATGCAACATATTGCTTTTCTTCTGAAGTGCTATTTTTGTTACGAGTATTATGTTTATTCAAGTTTGGCCTAATTTGGCTAATTCCCCCTCCTTTTGTGTTTTCTGAACTTTTTTGTTGCTAAGCTATTGATTTAGGAATATTATGGTTCTATTTCAATGGTCTGTTGAAGTTAAACTTTTCTCTTTGCTGTTTTTACTAAGCCCAGGGTACGTACATATTGTTTTTGATCTCAGAATGTCTCAGGTGGTGAAGAATATAGCATCATGCAAGGTATATCGATGAACACACAAGGTAATGACCAATATATACCTATATTTACTCAAAATGTTAAAGGATTTAATATCCCACATAAAAGAACAATAGCTTTGCAATATTTGCATAAAAGGGGAGGTAAGATCCTTTTCCTGCAAGAAACTCATTTCAAATCAAATAGTATTCCAAGATACTTCTCTACTCACTATACCCAACATTTCCACAGTGTCAACCAGTGTAAAAAGGTTAATGGGGTTAGTATCCTTATTCATAGATCCATTCCTTTCAAGATACTACAAACTGATAAAGATAAGGAGGGCAGGTTCTTATGTATAGTGGGTCTGTTGTATGGCAAACCGGTTACTCTGGTTAACCTATATGCAACGAACCAACACCAAGATAAATTTTTCAAACAAGTAACTCAGAAAATTTTAAACATATCCAAGGGACCTTTGATAGTTGGAGGTGATTTAAATGTTCCGCTTGACCCATTATTAGATAGCTTGAGCCCCACTACCTGTATCCCGCACAAAGTTTCTAAGTCAATATGGCAGTCTATCAAGACACTCACCTTACATGATACCTGGCGATATATACATCCTGGTAAAAGGGACTACACCTTTTTCTCATTTCCACACAAGAGTTATTCCCGTTTAGATTACATCTTAACAGACCATTTGGCATTATCATATATTAAACATTGTAACATAAAACATACCACATGGTCAGATCACTCTTTAGTGGAGTGCTCCCTGCACCAATTCGCCCCTTCTGTTGGAGATTGGATGATTCCCTACTTTTAGACCCCCAAATAGTTGAAAACCTTACTAAACAGATGTACACCTACTTTTCTAATAACTCTACCCCAGAAACTAAGTTAAACATACTATGGGAAGCACACAAGGCGTACATAAGAGGGGAACTTATTAAAATTAAAGCAATAAAACAAGGAGCCAATAGGAGGGAATACTTGAATTTAGCAGGAGAAATTACTGAATTGGACTACTTAGCAAAACTTAACCCCAAAGATGACAGAATCACACAAGCTCTTACTGACAAAAGGAATTTATTAAATGAACATCTACATTTCGAATCCCAGAGGAAAGCTTTTTTCCTACAACAGAAATTATACGGGGAAAGCAATAAGACGGGTAAATATTTAGCCAAGGCCCTTAAAAGACAGCAACAAAAATCCTATATACACTCACTTCTGACAAACTCGGGTTCAAAGGTAGAAGATACGGTAAAGATTGCTAGGATTTTTCAGGAATACTATCACAGGCTTTACAATATAAATACCAGTAGACCTTTAGAAGTCCACAAAGAGAAATGCACCCAATATCTGGAGGATATTGTTCTCCCAAAACTATCTGTAGAGGAAACTCAGACACTGGAATTACCTATAAGTATAGAAGAAATTCTTACAGCAATCTCGGATTTAAAACCAAACAAGACCCCAGGGCCCGATGGCTTCTCTGATTTGTACTACAAAACTTTTAAAGCCCAACTATGCCCATACCTAGCTAAATTATTTAATTCCATACCAGATAGTGAAAGGTACCCAGACACTATGTTACAAGCCCACATAACGGTTATCCCCAAACCGGGGAAACCATCTACGACACCGGCCAACTTTCGGCCTATCTCTCTGCTAAATGCAGACATTAAATTGTACGCAAAAATACTAGCTAATAGGATGAATGCCCTACTCCATACATTGATCAACGCTGATCAAGTAGGATTTGTGAAGGGGAGAGAGGCTAAGAGAGCCCAGCTGTCTTTCTATCGACGGATGCGGAAAAGGCATTCGACAGACTAGACTGGACCTTCTTACATTCCACGTTAATCAAATTCGGATTTCCCTCTAAATTTATCTCCCAAATTTTGGCTTTATACGCCAACCCATCTGCACAAGTTAAGGTCAATGGTCTGCTGTCGGATGCCTTTGAGATACACAATGGGACCAGACAGGGCTGCCCTTTGTCCCCATTATTGTTTGTATTATCCTTAGAACCATTGGCAGCCAAGATTCGTAATAATCCTAATATAAGAGGCATAGAGGTCCATAAAACTTCTTATAAATTAGCTATGTTCGCCGATGACGTCTTGATGACGCTGTCCAACCCAGTAGAATCCCTGAAAGGGGTTCAAGAGGAATTGGCGTATTATAACTCAGTTTCTGATTTCTTGGTTAACCCCTCTAAGTCAGAACTATATCCTATCAATTTTTCAGCAGACTTATTAAATGACATCAAAATTAATAACCCATATAGGATTAATCTGACATCATTAAAATATTTATGCATTCACCTGACCTCAAACGAGACTAATTTGCGTAAATTTAATTACGGGAGGCTTATTACCGAATTTCAATCATTAACCTCTAGATGGTTACCTAAACAAAATATATCATGGTTGGGCAGGATTTCAGCTGCAAAGATGATGCTATTACCAAAGGCTCTATATCTTTTTCAAGCCCTGCCTGTGGGAAATGTCGATAGAGAGATCCATAAACTACAGACAATATTGAACTCATACATATGGCAGAGAAGGCCCCCTAGAGTATCCCAAAATGTTTTGTATGCTCCTAGAGAGGGAGGTGGACTGGGAGTACCTAACATACACTGGTACAAAGCAGCCATATCATTAGGCAGAATAGTGGATTGGTGCAGTCAAAATAAGTCTTCTCATAAAAAATTGGTCCAGTTAGAGGGACAGTTGCTGAACATACCACATATGGGCGGTTTATGCTGGGCACCGCAGACTCATACTATGTCGATATATACGAGTAGGCTATATACTATTGTCCATGAGACATGGTCTGTCTGGTTGTCATGGTCCTATCTTACACATTCCACCTTAATATATACTTTGCCATATCAAGCCTATACCACCTTAACATTGTCTCCTCCTGCCTATAAAGCCTGCACTGTCTAATTACTCTTTGCTGGTTTATTGAAGTGATTAACTCACAACTCCAGCTTGTATCCTGGTGAAAGAAAGTACTCGGCTGCATTTAAACTACTTCACTTGCACACCTTGGCAAAAGCGCTGCTTGTTGTCTTCCTACCTGGCTTCCTCTGACGTCACTGCAAGCCATTCACTCCTCACACGCTGCTCAGGCCTGGCAGCGTTCCAACTTCACAGCGTGCACAGACTTCCAGCTGCTCTGACACAGCCTTCCGGATCTCAAGCACTCACAGTGCCTTCAGCTTGCAACAAGTATAGCGACACATGAGGTTATCAGGTTCCGTATAAGCTTTTACTTGTAGTGTTCTAAGTCTGCTACTCTCACTACTTCCATATTTAAGCTTGCCATAATATTGACATTCCTCTATGTGTTACACTGTATAAATCTGCCAGCAAGCTACTAGCACTACCATTACTAAATGGTTATATTAACTCCTCACCTGCAGTGTGCCATATTAAACATGCTATGAGTACTAATCAGGGTATTTTCCTTAACTAGTTACTGCTCCTGTCTTGAGAAATATATATCCTTTGTTCTGCCTCTAAAGCATTTCCTGTATTCATTACTCTTTGATATTGGAAGCTTATTGAGGCAATATAAATACAGATTAGGATTATATGCTTCCTTACTAGCAAGCATATTTCCCAGTTTGTTACATTAACATATTACCACAGTTCTACTTCTAAAGTACTAAAGATAAGTAAAGCATTGTCACATAAACAAGTGATTTCTTACATAATAAACCAGCCTAAAAAAAAAAAAAAAAAAAAAAAAAAAAAAAAAAAAAAATTTTTAAATTTGGAGCCATCAGATGTGGCCCCCCAGCTACATAATTTAAACCAGCGCCTGGACAACTTAACTCAGGCATTTAGAGATATACAGGTGGAAAACCAAAATCTCAAAGCCTGTCTTAGAGAAGTGTTGGCCAATAGGAATGCTGGAAATGACCACCAGGCTGAGCCCCAGGTTTCTTACCCTGAGAAATTTACTGGTGATAGATCCACTTTTCGCCAGTTCAGAAACGCCTGCCTGTTGTTATTCGATTTAAAACCGAGAACTTATCCTACAGACAGATCCAAAGTATTAACTGTTCTCTCATACCTGCGAGGGGAACCTCGGGCCTGGGCTGACTCATTTTATGAGTCCCAGGACCCAATTCTGAATTCTTTTGATGCCTTCTTAAAGGCTTTATCCAACCTTTATGATGATCCTTATCGTCAGATTACTGCTGAGACTAAACTCAGAGGACTCAAACAGTTAAAAGCTCCAGTGGAGGAGTATATTACTCGTTTCAAGATTTGGGCCAGAGATTCGCTCTGGAATGAGGTCTCTCTCAAGAATCAGTATCGAATGGGGTTGTCAGAGGAAGTAAAGGACGAACTCTCCAGAACTGGCATACCAGATCGCCTAGAGGATTTCTATACTTTAACAACTACTATAGATCGCAGGCTCCGAGAGCGAAGGCAGGAAAAAGGTAGTTCTAGCCACCCCACACGCCGCTTGCTCCCGACTCCGCCTACTGCTACTGCTCCCCCTGACCAGCCTATGGACATTAGCTTTCTGAGAGGACCTCTCACTATGCAAGAAAAGACCAGACGCCGTAATCTCAATCTGTGTATGTATTGTGCTGGTACGCAGCATGTGGTTAAGGATTGTCCCCTGCTTCTGAAGCAAAAGCGAGGTAAGACAAAATCAAATAGTAACTGTCTTCACACAAAGTCAGCTACATCAACTTACTTTACCTTACCTTTACAATTACAGTGGGATCAGCACAGGATCAGCAGTAACGCCATTGTTGATACAGGCGCTTGTACCAATTTCATTGATGTTCGTTTGGTTCATTCTAATAAAATTCCTTTTCAGTTAAAAAGCATTCCACTGCCTCTCAAAGTCATTGACGGGTCACATTTAGCTTCTGGTCCGGTGTCACATCAAACTGTCCCTCTGTTAGTCACAACTCCCTCTGGTCACACTGAAACAATTACTTTCGATATCATATCCTCTCCTATTTACCCTATTGTACTGGGAATCTCTTGGCTTCGTTTACACCAACCCACTCTGCATTGGTCCACTCTTTCTCTCTCCTTCCCCTCCTCTTACTGTTCTAACACTTGCTTCCCTAGGAAACATATTTTGATCACATCCACTCCTGTCATACCAGTTGAATATTCTGATTTTTCAAACGTTTTTGATAAAAAAGAGGCAGAGGTATTGCCTCCCCATAGGGCCTATGATTGCCCCATAGATCTGCTGCCTGGTGCAACCATACCTCATGGTCATATTTATCCCCTCTCAAGACCTGAGTTACAACACCTTAAAACTTATATTACTGAGAATTTAAAAAAAGGGTTCATCCGTCCCTCCACCTCACCTGCAGCAGCAGCTATGTTTTTTGTAAAGAACAAGGATGGGTCTTTACGCCCGATAATAGATTATCGCGAGCTGAACAAAATAACAATAAAAAACAGATACCCACTACCTCTCATCCCAGAACTGATTGAGAGGTTACGTGGCGCCACAGTGTTCACTAAACTAGATCTGAGGGGTGCCTATAACCTTGTCAGAATAAGAGCCGGGGACGAGTGGCTGACCGCATTTAGGACTAGGTATGGTCTCTATGAGTATACGGTTATGCCATTCGGTCTGTGCAATGCCCCGGCGACATTCCAGAACTTCATTAATGATATTTTTAGAGATGTCCTTGACACGTTTTTGGTTGTCTACTTAGACGACATTCTTATTTACTCACCCTCTTTGACAGAACATATACAACATGTCAGGCTTGTGTTGTCTAGACTACAAACACATAGACTCTATGTTAAATTAGAAAAATGTTTGTTTCACGTCACAGAGGTGTCTTTCTTGGGTTATCACATCAGTAAGGGTCAGATAAAGATGGAGGATAACAAAATTTCAGCCATATCATCATGGCCTATACCCTCTTCTGTGAAAGAAGTTCAAAGGTTCTTGGGCTTCGCAAATTTTTATAGACGCTTTATTCAAAACTTTGCTGCCATCACAAAACCCCTGACAAATTTGACTAAGGGAAAGACTCCATTTTGTTGGACACCTGAGGCTCAAACCGCCTTTGACCAATTAAAGCATCTCTTTACCACCTCTCCGATACTCCATCTACCAAACACAAAGTGTCAATTCGTATTAGAGGTTGACGCATCAGAATATGCCATTGGCTCCGTGTTATCCCAGAGATCCACTCCTAAGGACTCATTACATCCTGTGTCTTATTTCTCTAGGCTCCTGACACCAGCTGAGCTGAATTATCCAGTTGGTGAAAAGGAGTTGTTGGCTATTAAGTCATCCTTTGACCAATGGAGGCATTTATTGGAGGGTACGGAGCAACCTATAGTGATATTTACTGATCATAAGAATCTACAGTATCTCCAGACAAACAGAACTCTTTCTGCTCGACAGCTCCGCTGGAGCCTCTACTTCTCTCGTTTCTCCTTCCACATTGCCTACCGTCCTGGCATACGGAATGGAAAGGCAGATGCTTTATCTAGAAGGGATAAAAAGCCTGAGTCTACTCAATTTCCATCCACCATCATTCCAAAATCTTCTTTTGTAGGTCTTCTATCAAATGATCTCACAGATCTAAAAACACATCAACAACAAGACATTACTAAGACCGCTTACACGCTTACCCCTGATAATGCTGGAATCCTCTACAAGGATTCAAGGCTATATGTTCCACCCTCGCTGCGAGATCAGGCAGTGTCCATTGCCCATGATTCATTATTAGCAGGTCATATGGGTATACACAAGACACTTGACCTTCTACAGAGGTATTTTTGGTGGCCTTCTATGAGAACCACTGTTAAAGAATACATCAAACTCTGCGTTACCTGTCAAACCTGTAAGCCCTCACACCAACCACCTCTGGGTTTACTACAGAACCTCCCTATTCCCGAATTTCCGTGGACTTCTGTCTCCATGGACTTTGTAGTTGATTTGCCTAAATCTGAAGGTTACACCGTCATTTTTGTTGTTGTGGATCTCATGTCAAAGATGGCACATTTCATTCCAACCAAAACTCTACCCACTGCACAAAAATCAGCTCAGTTATTTCTTAGAGAGATTATTCGTTTACATGGAATACCCACTACAGTACTCAGCGACAGAGGCTCACAATTCACCTCAAAATTTTGGAGACATCTTTGTACCTCACTAGACATACATCAGTGTTTGACCACATCGTACCACCCACAGACCAATGGACAGTGTGAGAGAACCAACCAGTGGCTGGAGCAATTTTTACGTTGCTACTGTTCCCACAAACAAGAATCTTGGGCCACGTACCTCCCACATGCTGAGTTTGCATATAATAATACCACCAATACTTCTACGGGGTTTTCTCCCTTTTATATCAATTCAGGCTACCATCCCCGATTTCATCCATTGCCTATGACACACTCACCTTGTCCTCAGGTGAATGATCTCGTCAATTCCATCAAGCAGACTTACGTCGCCATACAGGATAACATCAAGCAAGCACAGGCCACCCAAAAGAGGTTCTATGACCTACGCCATCGCCCTCATCCTACCTACGCTGTAGGACAAAAAGTCTGGTTATCGGCAAAGAATCTGAGGATTCCAACTCCTTGCAAGAAGTTTAACAAACTTTTTGTTGGTCCTTTTTCTATCATTGCTCTTCCAAACCCGGTTACGGTGACTCTACAGCTTCCTCCCACTTACCGCATTCACCCGACATTTCATGTGTCCCTCATCAAGCCTTGCTACTCTTCTACCCCTCTATCAGCCACTTCCCTGGGTTCTCCTACCCCGGATCCTGAGTACGAGGTCCAGGCCATTCTGGACTCTAGACGTTGGCATGGTGAACTGCAGTATCTGGTTCATTGGTCTGGGTACGACTCTTCGGAGGACTCTTGGGAACCCGCTTCGAATCTCTCTGCAGATAGGTTGGTCTCTTTGTTTCATCGGAGGCATCCGGATCGTCCTTCTCCCTGAAACCTCTTTGATGTTTCCTTGGGGGGGGAGTATGTCATGGTCCTATCTTACACATTCCACCTTAATATATACTTTGCCATATCAAGCCTATACCACCTTAACATTGTCTCCTCCTGCCTATAAAGCCTGCACTGTCTAATTACTCTTTGCTGGTTTATTGAAGTGATTAACTCACAACTCCAGCTTGTATCCTGGTGAAAGAAAGTACTCGGCTGCATTTAAACTACTTCACTTGCACACCTTGGCAAAAGCGCTGCTTGTTGTCTTCCTACCTGGCTTCCTCTGACGTCACTGCAAGCCATTCACTCCTCACACGCTGCTCAGGCCTGGCAGCGTTCCAACTTCACAGCGTGCACAGACTTCCAGCTGCTCTGACACAGCCTTCCGGATCTCAAGCACTCACAGTGCCTTCAGCTTGCAACAAGTATAGCGACACATGAGGTTATCAGGTTCCGTATAAGCTTTTACTTGTAGTGTTCTAAGTCTGCTACTCTCACTACTTCCATATTTAAGCTTGCCATAATATTGACATTCCTCTATGTGTTACACTGTATAAATCTGCCAGCAAGCTACTAGCACTACCATTACTAAATGGTTATATTAACTCCTCACCTGCAGTGTGCCATATTAAACATGCTATGAGTACTAATCAGGGTATTTTCCTTAACTAGTTACTGCTCCTGTCTTGAGAAATATATATCCTTTGTTCTGCCTCTAAAGCATTTCCTGTATTCATTACTCTTTGATATTGGAAGCTTATTGAGGCAATATAAATACAGATTAGGATTATATGCTTCCTTACTAGCAAGCATATTTCCCAGTTTGTTACATTAACATATTACCACAGTTCTACTTCTAAAGTACTAAAGATAAGTAAAGCATTGTCACATAAACAAGTGATTTCTTACACTGGTCAACCTATAGGAATAAATTTACTAAAATCTCCACACCGTGGTCCCCACTAACAACATTAATATACAATAAGGAACTAGGAAAAGATAGATTTGATATGGGGTGGAGAGTTAGAGAAATAAGTAAGCTTAATGATTTAATTCCAATCAGTAATTTAGTGCAGGATGGTACAATGCTAGATGGGCGGGCCCTGCAGGAACAGGGATATAACTGTTTCTCCTTTGTATCTAAAATATACAAGTGCATTAGAGATGCACATCTCCCAGCTAGACCCTCTTATGTGCGGAAATGGGAGACGGAAATGAATATACAGATAACTTCAAAACAATGGAAACAGTGGTCCTCCTATACAGCAAAATCCTCACACTCATCTTCCTGTATGGAAACTAATCTAAAAGTTTTATTGAGATGGTACCTGACCCCCAATAGATTAAAGTATATGTTTAAAAGTGCGAATAACAGGTGCTGGAGAGGTTGCGGACAGGAGGGCACCATGTTCCATATTTGGTGGGACTGTGCTCTTCTGCGCCCGTTTTGGAGAGCTATATATATAGAAATTGGAAAGGTTATAGGCCTAGCCTTAGAGCTATCCCCAATGTTGGTAATTTTTAACGACTTATCTAATGTCACCTGTAAATTAAGGCGCGTTTTAACTCAGATGATGATCAATGCCGCCAAAAAACTAATTCCAAGGCATTGGAAATCTCTGTATATCCCAACAATAGATAACTGGATAGAACAAGTGGATTTTATCATTAAAATGGAAATATACTTCTATTACACTACTAGTAGATTAAATGTCTATCACGATATTGTGTTTCTATGGGAACAGTATAGATTAAATTCATAATTCTGCCAAAATATTAATCTAAAGTTGTGGGATTTAGAACATCTTTGCATGAGATTCATTATACCAAGGCCTATGTAATTTCCGGTGGATTCATTTCTTGCCTAACAGTTTTTTATCAAGATATGTGAGGAATGGATGCTGTTTCTATTTTTGAAATAGAAAAACCACCTGAGACATGAGACATGAATTACGATTAAACCCTGGGCCATATTGAACAATGCATCTTAAAGTGTATTAGCAACACGGATTGTGTTAATTGTTATTTAATGTTGAATTGTAGATGTTTTGAGTTTGTAATTCTGAAAGAAACTGCCAATGGTCATATCATAGACGACTCTGAACTAATGAGTTCATGCTTTATTGTTTACTCCGCCATTGTGTTATAGAGACATATAAAAGGACTATGCCAGCTTTGGCGAATGTACAAGATTTCAGCAATGGTGAGATGTGTTTGTGACTATTTTGTATGTAACACAAAATTACAAATAAAGGTTTTAAAATAAAAAAAAATGTGTAGCTGAAAACCTAAGAAGCAGTGACTAATAGTAACATATTAGATAAATATTTGCTGAGCTTGATAAATACTGCAAATAGATGTATAAATGTTTGACATTTTTTCCCTTTGTTTTACAGACAACAAGATGTCCTATTAATATTAGCCATAAACATGGATATCTTCTATGTTATCATATAAATTCATAAAACACTGGTGTTTGGTGTCAAATTGTACATTTTCTGTTAAGCTAAATGAAATATAGATGCTGACAAGAGAGGTTTATTAATGCTAGGAGTTATAATGTTAAATAATCACTTTATAAGGATGTATTAAATTGTTAGCAATGTTGATGATGAGATCTGCATTCCTGGGTGTCTGCTGCCACCTATAGATTAGGAACTGTATTACAGCCAAAAGGCATTTGGCTGCTCAGGGAGGCGTTTCCCAAAATAACCTATGAGATATTCAGATCCAAGGGCGAATCAGAGACAAGCTCCGCAAGTGCGAATCACAGACAAGCTTCCGAAGGGCCTATCATCTTAATTTCACTAATGATTAGAATAAAAAGGGGTAGGATTATATTGTGTGATATAATCCAAGGCAAGAGAGAAAAAGAGGACTCTCTCTGCTGCTGACAAACTGCTGCCTTTGCGATTGTCTATTATAAAGCAACCTGGGCCTAATTTTTATCCATCTTGCAAAAATTACCTCTTTTAATTTATGAGGTGAAATTGGATTTATCAGAGGAACTCTGGAAAAAAATGATTTTCTTATTTGGTGATGTATGACTGTTCTATATTTTTAATATTTAAATCAAAGGTATTTGGTAACTATAACTAAATTGCAGTTAGTCATTTTAAAAGGGCACTTTGTATTTTAGCTTGCATTCATAGTCCTGTATAGTTGTAAGCTTGTCTTTTATATGCTAAGTAATTTATCATTGTAGCCATATAAATATATTTTAGAGTGTACCTTATTGCTGCTGAAGAATTTATTTCAGCTTAGATAAATTGGCATATAAACTGGCTGTTTACATTAAGAATATATATATAACTTCTGGTGTTTTAATTAGAGTTGTATTGAATCATTTGTGGGTTAAATAGCTTAAGTATATTTGTCTGGAAGTTAAACCATACCTTGGCATCTCATTGTGATATTTAAATGCAACTCTGATTTGGGAGATTATTGTGAATAAGGTAATTTTTATGATCTTTGTATAGCATATTATAACAGCATAAACGTGTATAGTTTGATTCATAACCTGGTTCCTATAAATATAATTCAATGTGTCTATAAATTTTAACTAATATAAAGAATTTAGGAATTTACATTAATTTTAATTGTTTTGTATATGCATTTTATTGGGGGTTTATTTTAAAGAATAATTATTAAATATATTGTATTATAACCCGGCCATATACTGACAAGAAGCTCTAATTCCTATTGGCTGATTTTATTTTTTCAGCTAATAGGAATGTAATGGTACCCCCAGTATAAAAGGGGTAACTTGCATTTGAATCCTCAGTGTGCGGCAGACGATCGCATGGAGAGGACCTCCAGGTTGGATCGATGGACATCTGCCTGGATCTCTGCCTCCGTGCATCGACCGCTCCACCTCCACAGGGATGAAGAAGATGCCGGTCCCTTGATGGATGAAGATGGAGCCGTTTTAGAGTTAGGTTTTTTTTTATTTTGGGGGGTTGGTCAGGTGGTGGGTTTTACTGTTGGGGGGTCTTTATATTTTTTTACAGGGAAAAGAGCTGATTTCTTTAGGGCAATGCCCTACAAAAGGTCCTTTTAAGGGCTATTGGTAGTTTATTGTAGGCTAGGTTTTTTTTATTTTGGGGGGCTTTTTTATTTTGATAGGGCTATTAGATTATGTGTAATTGTTTTATTTTGGATAATTTCGTTTGTTATTTTTTGTAATTTGGTATTTTAAAATATTTTTAGAGTTAGGTTTTTTATTTTGGTGGGTTGGTTGGGTGGTGGGTTTTACTGTTGGGGGGTCTTTGTGATATTTTACAGGGAAAGATCTGATTTTAAGGGCTATTGGTGGTTTATTGTAGGCTAGGTTTTTTTTTGGGGGGGTTATTTTTATAGGGCTATTAGATAAGGTGTAATAGTCTAATAGTAATGTTAGTTTAATTTTTTTTTCATTTCACAGGTAAGTTTTTATTTATTTTAAGATAGGGATCTTGTAATTTTAATTTAAAGTTAGGGTTTTTTTAGGTTTAGGGGTTAATAGTTTAATTTAGTTTTTGGCGATGTGGGGGGCTGGCGGTTAAGGGGTTAATACGTTTATTTAGTGGTAGTTATGTGGAAGGCCAGAGGTTTAGGGGTTAATTACTTTATTTAGTGGCCGCAAAGTCGGGGAGCAGCGGAATAGGGGTTAATATATTTATTATAGTGTGGGCAATGTTGGGGTGCGGGGAAATAGGGTTTAATAACTTTATTATAGTGGCAACGATGTTGGGGAGCGGTGGCATAGGGGTTAATAAATTTTATTAGTGGTGGAGATGTCTGGAGCAACAGATTAGGGGTTAATAACTTTAATATAGTATTTGTGATGCGGGAGGGCCTCGGTTTAGGGATTAATAGGTAGTTTATGGGTGCTAGTGTACTTTGTAACAGTTTAGTTATGAGTTTTATGTAACTACTGGTCTCAGATGGCGATACGGAACGTGTCGGTATAGGCTGTAACGCAAGTTTTTTAGCCTCACCGCAAAACTCGTAATGGCAGCGCTATAGGAATCCCATGAAAAAACTTAAATTTTTTGAGTGCGACTGACGTTGTGTTACAGGCTAAAAGGCTTGCGGTACAGCTATACCGACAAGACTCGTAATGGCTGCGTTACTGTTTTAACACTAAAATTAAAATTTTTTCAGTGTTAAAACACGAACGCAAACTCGTAATCTAGGTGAATGTTAGCCTGTTCTATGGCGATTTACCACCTTGGTGCAGCTTCTTTTTAGCCCATTAATGCTTTTCACAGAGTAGAACTTTCCTGTAGCTTATCAGTTTGATCCCACCTATTAGTCAGTTCAAAGCCGAAATACCAGGCAATTCTCCTCTGAACATCATTGGGCCACTTCAGTGAGGTGTAGCCATATTTCTTTAAGCACACTGAGCAAGGAGTCCATGCCTTTTAAGGAGACAATACACACAGAGAGAAGTGAACTCACTGGAATGAACAACCACCTCAATAACTTGTTAGCCTGTTCTATGGTGATTTACTACCTGAGTGCAGCTTCTATTTGATAATAGAAGTAAATTTAAAACTTTTTAAAAATGGTATTCTCTGTCTCAATCACAAAAAAACATTTTTGGGTTTCATAATATATCCCTTTAATATAGGTTTAGGGAGGGACTAATAGAGGTAAACGGAAAACGAGATATGTGAGTTTTGGAAGCACCATAACTTTTACAGCCATGATTAGTTCATCCAAGTATATTTCTATGGGAACACTAGACAATTACTAAAACATCACACTCAATATCAATTTGCATCAATGGTGAATAGTTTTCATATTTCAGATGTTTTTATATAGCCTGTTATTCGCTTGAATGATTCTTGGGCATACTTGGCTGCTATCTAGAGAATGTCATAAAGTCGTATTTGTATCTCTTGAGTTCCAAGAATTAGAAAGTGTTATCTTTCAGCTTGGATAATAAAGATATGTTGGCAAAACTAATCTTGTTGCATTCCGTGTAGTAGCATTTCATTTGTTTTCTTCTTTATACATGCAAAGTAAATCTCATTGAATTATTAACATTCATAGGTCATAATTTTCAATAATGGTTTCTCCACAATAGAATATCCATTAGGCTACAGTCTCAAAATAGATGATACTCCTCATTCTTGCATCCATTATAATGAATCTGAGCAGAACACAGCTATGTTCCGATTGGGTGCTGCAATGTTTTCTTAGCCTATGTGTTTACCTCTTCACATGGGTTAAAGGGACAGTATACACTCATTTTCATATAACTGCATGTAATAGACACTACTATAAAGAATAGGTTGCACAGATACTGATATAAAAATCCAGTAAAAAACTGTTTAAAAACTTACTTAGAAGCTCTCAGTTTAGCTCTGTTGAAAAGGTAGTAGGAAAGCCCACTGCAAGTGGCAAATAAGACCCTCCCCCTTCTTTTGCATATGAAAAGACCCTTTACACAAACAGGAGTAAGCTGGAGTAGGTAGCTAATGGTATTCTCATAAAACTTTGGGGCTTGGTTAGGAGTCTGAAAATCAGAGCAATGTTATTTAAAAATAAGCAAAACCATACATTTAAAAAAACAAAACAAAAAAACAACAACTTTATAGGATATATAAATAGATCATCTACAAAACATATGCAAAGAAAAAATGGGTGTATAATGTCCCTTTGAACACGTAGATTAGGGCTATAATGTTTGAATTAGATTGTCCCCTTAATATTGATCAAGCACTATGTATTGCATATAACTTCAAATAACTATAGACCTTATATATTCATATATATAAAAAAGATGGCGTGAAATACATGTGTACTGTACTCTCCCATATTTGAATAACTAGGAAAATCGACTCGAGTCACACGAACAGCTGTCCCTGCCCACAGACCGTTAACCACTCCCACGTCCTGCTCGCTCTTTCGAGCGACTCTTGCAGTTCTAGGAATGCCAATTGGGACGAAGCACATAGGTTGTAGAAAACAGATCCTTGATAGACAGTTGCGTTTACCAATAGAATTGCCAAACTCGCGACCTGTAAGCATAAGAGTTCATTCGAAGATGTACGCCAACCAATCATAGTAAGGATACGTCACTGCGCGTGATGAACTGAATATAAAAAGTCGACTACGCCGTACACACCTTGCTTTACACAGTATGGCCGGCGATATTAGCTAGCGATCGCTCTGCCGTTTTCTCTGTAACGGGGAAATAAACGAAAACGGGAAACAAGAGACTGTTCTGGAGAAACGCACTACCCATCAATACACAGGAACACTCGTTTAAATAAACTATATATCAAAAAGCGACGTCCATTATTTAAGAAAAAAAGTCAGAATTAATATAACTAAATTCTATTTTTTAAATAAAAAAAAAATTAGAAAACTAAACAAAAAAAAAAAATCGGCGTTGGAAAACTTTGAAAGTCCATATTTTTTTTCCGTTTCTCGTAATTTTTTTCTGCGTTGTCGTTGTCTCTCCGGCTGCGAGAGCAGAAGATGGAGAGTGTCGCGCACTTCTTTGAGGGCACCGAGAAGCTGCTGGAAGTCTGGTTCAGCCAGCAGGATGAGAGCAAAGGATCCGGGGACCTCCGAGACATCCCAAGGTGCGGACCCCAGTATTTATTTTATTTATGGGGGGTGTGTAAAATGAGGGAATATTAAGGGGAGAGAGAATAACCCTTTGACTGCTAGAGACAGCTGCAACGCAATGCGACGTCATTCGCTAAAAGACCCTATGGCGGGCAAAGGGTTATCATTGCATTATACTAGGACATAATTAAATATTTATACTGCTAAAATTATCTGCTTTACCTACTATGCCGACTCATTAATATTGGTTTGACGGCTTATGGCCATTCATTCTGACGCCCCCATGACACAAGCTGTCATTTGTTACAATGTTAGTCATTTTAATTCCTATTTGTCAGTGCACGTTTCATTGTATGAATAGGTAACTCCCTCTGCCTAGGCTCAGCTCGTCTTCTGCAGTAAATGCCATGGGAATGAGCAGTGCGCTTACTGTATACTGTATTTATTTTTCAGTTAAATCCAAGGTCATGTTTTATAGGTTACGGTTATATAGGTGTTTAGGTTGCTTTAAAGTGATCCTTATGCTCATGACGTGATGTATCATACAAATGGCTATCAGTGAGTGGGTTTCACTTAATAGGCCTTCTAGAAAGCTGCAGATGTCAGGAGGTAATGGTCGCAGTACACTACCCTGCCTACCCATGTGCTTACTGCAGGCTGAGGGGGAGGGGCGCGGATGCATGCCACGGACTGACACTCCTGGCGGGGAGCAGGAGCTAACTTCCATTTTGTTTCCATTGATTCAGCATTTTATATGGAGGGTTAGCCTGATTTTTTTTTTTGAAAATACCTTAATCTATGTAGCATCTTGTTTTAGTGAATCCTAAATCTGACACCCTTCGTGCCAAGCTAGAGATTATCAGAATGTTTCGACGTGCCAATGCGTATTAGATCTGTAGGGGGATTTTTTTGTAATTAGGCGTATAAATGTTGTGGTTGAGGGGGAGAATTAGCTAAACTTGTGCTATAAGCTTTTTTTTGTTTCAGTACTTTTACATACAGTATTGTCACGTGTATAACGTGACAGGACACGTGCACTACTGAAAAAAACGTTTATAGTCAGGGCCCAGGGTTTCAATGACAGGCAGTTTTGAGAATCTACAATTAAATTATGTATATAGTTAGTAAATAGTGGTTTATCCCCTTAGGCGGTTTTAAATATAAATGTTACATATTTCATGCTTCTGCCAATGTGTTGCTGGTACTAGATAATCTGGGTTTGATCAGGTGATTCATACATTTTAACCCAGTGGCAGTAACTGTAATACAAGTTTAATTATTAGGACACAATTACCCTAAAACAGCTTGATAGCCCACCCAATAAGCTTCAGTTTAAAGGGATTGAAAGGTCATAACTGAAATGTGCATTTCAATGTGAAATAGAAACATTTTTGCTATATACGTCCATTAGCAAAATTATTTGTTAATTATTAGTTTTTCTGCGTCATATGCTCATATCCTATCCTCGAAGGCCTGTGCACCAGTATTCAACCGGCAGACCTCAGTAGTGCCTTTTTTATGACAAATTAAGTCTTCACAGAAGCAATACCACACCATCTTCGTCTCTCTAAGGTTGAATACTGGTGCACGGGCTCTCTCAGGATATGTGCATATGCCACAGAAGAAAAACAGTAAACCATTTTGCTAATGGAAGTATACTGCAGAAATGCTTCTATTTCACATTGAAATGGATAAATGCACATTTCAATTTTTACCTTTCTATCCCTTTAACCTTATGATGCCCTCAATTGAAAATTAATGTAGAAGTCTTCTGTAGAACCAATCCACCATAAAACTACTGCCCAAGTCTATATTCATAACAACTCTGTGAATGCCTTTAGTATTTTTTTGGGTACTATAATTTTGTTGCTTTTACTAAAAGGCACAGGTGTAATACAAGCCATAAATTGACATCTGTACAAATAGTAAAGTCCTGCACAATTATGCATACAGTAACATTTGTAAATATATATATTTCTACAGTGACCTTATCAACATGAAGATATTTAGAACCAAATGTATGTGGCAGCTGCCTTTTAGGATATTTTAATACAAGCCTTAATCAGGAAAAACCTAAGTTTTTACAGAACTGTTTTGAAAGTGTAGGTGAACTATTTTGCATTGGGTATCTTTTTGTGCTTGTGACTTAGCTTATCTTTTATATGACTTTAATATATCTCATTCCTTTGTGTTGCCAGGAAGAACGGTGAAATAGGGAGTCATCCACATGCTTTTGTCAGGTGCAAAACTTAATGTGTGGGGATTGTAAAATTTTCTGGGTCATAAGCATGAGTGCACTAGGTTTGAACACGTTGCCAAATGGCTTACCTCTTTAGGTTGCCCATATATGGGGAGACGTCGGGTAGATGATTTGTGGAGGGGCCAGCAGTTCCCCTGCATCTCTGGCAAGCATGATTGTCAGTTGATATGGTATAAATGCTTGGAGTTGATGTCAGTGAATTAAATTACATCTTTTTCATCTTAAAGGCAAAAGGAAACACATTTAAGTTTAAAGGAATTGTTTTGTAATTTTAAGATGGATAAATTTGTGTGTATATATATATATATATATATATATATGTGTGTGTGTATGTATATGTGTATATATATATATATATGTGTGTGTATATATTTATATATATATATATATATATATATATATATATATATATATATATATATATATATATATATATTTTTCTCACATAGGTTTCAAAAATATTTTGATTTGGCAGCATGTTGGAATCTATGTAAAATTAGCGAGTTTTCTTATGTTGCAGTGCTCCTGGTGGTGGTAGTGAGATACAGGTACAAATCCGAAATGTTAAAATCCATTATTCCGAAAATGAAGACTTTTTCATTAATAAATATATATATATATATATTTTTTTTTTTTAAATGGCATCTTCTTTGCCTGTTTTTTTTTTATTTATTTCTAAAATGCTAGTCTATTACCTTTCTGATTACAGTGCTGTGCAGTCTATTTTTTTTAATGTAAGTATTCCATAAATGACCTTATAAATTGCCCCCCCCCCCCAACTTGGCTCCATGCTACAGATGCAAAAATACAAATTATCAAAAATATAATCCTTTTCCAGTCTCAAGCAGTTTGGATAAAGGTTTTTGTACCTGTACTTGGCAGTTGTATACGTAGTGCTGAATTATTGTATTTTAGTTTTTGTTTTGAAAATTAAGTTTAGCTTGTTTGAAGGGATATTCTATACATATTTTATGTATCCAATTGCTTGTTAAAATATTACCATAGCTGCTTCTGCAGTGTTGTAACATGAGAAAGTTCTTAAAGGATCAGTTCACTCAGGAAATGGAGTTTCATTAGCCAGCAATACCTTTTTAAACAAGTAAAGTAGACGAATAAGCTTAAATATTGTAATATTAAAACTTTTTTTTTTTAATCTGTTCTATCTTTTCTAGCCGTTATACTAGATTATCTTGGAACACCCTTATAAAAAGGGCTGTGCAACAAACCTTTATTAGCGCTCCCTATGACCAATCAAGTTTTGCTTATTAGTTATATGTAAATTATAGAAATTTTGCAGAGTGCAATCTGTATGTAATAGGCATGTGCGATACATCATTTATATAAAATATCCTCATTGTTCCCCCACATTTTTAACAGATCCTGGGGTATGTCACAGGGGTTAGAGATATGAGGGAGTTGATATAAAAAAAATACAATGTCTGTTACACCACCGCTCTCCCCTCTACGTTGTCACAAGCTACACTAAGCCCTGATATTAGTAATACACAAACTGAGTAGAGTAAGTTATTGCTGACTAAGATTTTGCAGTGAACATGCCAAGATTAGTTGTCATGAAATTGAATGATGCTAAGAAGGTCCAGGTAGTAGCTTCCATACACAGTAAGGGGCATAGGGATCCTCGCACTAGATACCGGATTTGCACCGGGGGCATGGAGAAATTCAAGGTAACGCGCTCTGTGAAGCCTTGCACGGCTAAAGCAGTGGTACTGTGCATGTGTAGGTCAGACCACAGGGTGCAGTATGGTCGCGTTGTATGCAATTTAGCAGATTGGAAGGGACATTTATTTATTTATTTATTTTTTAAGTTTGTGACACCACCAGCAACATGAGGGTTGATATTCCACTCAAAATATTTTAATGCATATAATAAACAACTAAGCTAAGCGCTGATGAACATGGACCCGCTTTTATTGAGCACAGGTCCATGTTTACACTAGCGGCAACGTCATCTTGAGGGCAGGGGCATGCGCTGAAGGTAATGAGACCTCTGCTAAACATCCGTATAGAAAATATTGAATGGGGTATAGGTTAAGCACTTTGGAAACAGATATCAAAAAAGATTTTTTAATAACGAAATTGAAGTTTACTGTTTATTAAACACTGATATATGTAATTATTAAAGTTATTTGTTTAAAATGTGTTAAAATTTTGGTTAAACTGTCCATTTATGTTTGCAGGAACTTGTCATATCAGTTGCTGTTTATCTCGCTCTTCCGCGCTCGCTCTTTTGCTCTCTTCCTAATATACTTTGCACTTAAAAAATTAGCATCTTTTTTCCGGTTGGATGATGCAGACAATACTCTATGGCTTCAATAATGGTATATGCAGCGTTAAGATCATTAATTTAGTTACAGTATTGACAAATTCAAACAAGGTCACAAAGGTAACTTATCTTCTTTCTTAGACCTTGCATGAGTTTATGCCTGCTCAGACCTTTTTATCAGCAGTGAATTTATCACTTTTTTTTATAATGTATGGGTCATGCACATAATGTTGTCCACCCATCTGATTAGCTGACTTTAAAATTAATTTAAAGGGACATAAGTACCAAAATAGAATATGGAAGCAATAGTAACATATCTGTATGTTTAACTGCATAGCAGGGGATAGTCCGCTCAAGAGCAGCAATTTATTCCTAGGGCCGAGCTGAACATAGCTTGGGATTTGTTGGCTGCACACACATACCTCTTGTCATTGGCTCACCAGACTTGCTCAGCTGTTGTACACATTTTACTGGCCAACAAAAAAGCTGTGTGGTAACTATCTCTAGAGATGGAATAGTTACTGGCTGATTGTATCAAGTTAAACATTCCATTTTGGCATTAAGAGTTCAAAGAAAAATCTATATTTTTTGCTTTTTAAACTTTTGTATAAGTCTTTCAGTATTGCAGCATATATTTGCAGCTCATATGCAAATTTGTTGAACGGCTGCAAAAGAAACTTGTAATTATGAAGCTTTACTGGTGAGCTTGCGTTTTGAAATGTTGGGTGAATAATATATAGAATGTTAGTCCAGATTTTGCGTATATATTTAATATCGTGTAATTAATCACAGACAAGCAAGTACATCTTTAGTCTTTAAATCAGGGCTCGACAAACCCAGAAGCCAGGGAGCCACTGGCTCCTAGAACTTTATCCCTGGCTCCTAATTTTTTGAGTTATTCTCCATATATCTATATGAAATTACCTCTGTCTGGCTCCTAAATATTGTTACTGGCTCCTAATTTTTAAACAAATTTGTCGAGCACGGCTTTAAATAATCTTGACCTCCTTATTAACCCCTTGACGGCGATGCTGTCCTGGGGATATTTCTGCCGCAATCTCACTAACAGTGGCGAGATTGTGCTATTTCTGCATGCCCCACGTGTGGGGCAGTGCAGAAACACTGTGTCCCCCTCTGCATCAGGTAACGATAGTGCCGATAGTTTGTGCTGTGGGAGGTGGTAAAAAGCAAATGTCCACAGCACCAGAATCTTGAAAATATTTAATATAGACTTAATTAAGATCAATATAGACTTAAAGGGACACTGTACCCAAAAATTTTCTTTCATGATTCAGATTGAGCATGAAATTTTAAGCAACTTTCTAATTTACTCCTATTATAAAATTTTCTTCATTCTCTTGGTATCTTTATTTGAAATGCAAGAATGTAAGTTTAGATTCCGGCCCATTTTTTGGTGAACAACCTGGGTTGTCCTTGCTGATTGGTGGATAAATCCATCCACCAATAAAAAAGTGCTGTCCAGAGTACTGAAACCAAAAAAAAAGCTTAGATACCTTCTTTTTCAAATAATGATAGCAAGAGAATGAAGAAAAATTGATAATAGGAGTAAATTAGAAAGTTGCTTAAAATTGCATTCTCTTTCTGAATTACAAAAGAAAAAAATTGTGTACAGTGTCCCTTTAAGGTTTTCAAGATTCCGGTGCTGTGGACATTTGCTCTTCACAGTTTTTCTACTTGGGGTTTTACCTACTGTCGTCACGGGCACCCTATTCAGTTGTTGCTGTTACATTTTCTGATGTTTGTGCTGTGGGAAGGTTCAGGAGGGAGGCAGGTGGGTGGCACATCGATTGAGGGGGCGGAAATGGGCTTGACGCGGCGGGAAAGGGTGGGGCTGCTACATAGCAGAAACAAAACCCTAAGAGAGGAAAAACATATATACAAACTAAACAAAATATATGCAAACTGAGTACTGGCAGACAGCTTCCAGTACATAAAATGGCAGACATTAATTAGAGGGGGAGGGTAAGAGCTGTTTTGGAGGGATCAGGGAGGTCGGAAGGTAAGGGGTTAATCCTACGCTGCAGAAAATAATAAAAAAAAAGACTTCACATTGGCAAACTGGCTGACAGTACCTAAGATGGTTTTGACCAGTGGAGGGGGTGAGGGAGGGAAGAGAGATGTTTAGGAGAGATAAGTTGGTGGAAGGATAATCTTCATACTAAAGCTAAACTTTACCTTACAAGCTACCTGATTAACCCCTTAACTGTCAAGAATTTCAGAGCTGTAGTGCGCAGCTGCAGTTAGCGGCGTAATTGCCAAAAAGAAATGGCAAAGCCATCCATGTCTATCTGAACAAAGGTGATCTCAGAGAAGCTTTTACAATCAGTTGTCGGGATTGACCAAGAGTTATGTAAATCATTTCAGTAAGATCTCTAAAGTTTGTGAAAAAGTAAAAAAAATAAAAATAATAATCGTATTTTTCAGCCAAACGGTGGCAGGAAATATACCAAAATGGGCCTAGATCAATTCCTTGGGTTGTCTACTAAAAAAAATATAGTTTTTGATATTTAAATAAAAAACGAACAAAAAAAGGATCTTTTTCTGTTTAAATTAAGTGATGGTAAAAAAAATATGCTAAAAATGCTCTGGTCTTTTGAGGAAGTTTTTCCTCTGAAATGCCTGGTCCTTAAGGAGTTAAAGGGACATTCCAGTCAAAATATAAATATACATAGATGAATTACATCTTTGAATAGAAACATAGTTGCAATATAAATGTATTGGTAAAAATGCTTCTAGTAAAAGTTATCACTGTTTTAGTGTTAGCATTTTTCTCTGCACGTGACGCATAGCTAGATATTTTCACTGCACCCACATTTTAAATAATGCAGCTGCTCAGATCATCAATGGGGCTTTTATCATGTCAGCAAATAACAAATTGAGTCATTAACAGATGGTACAAGCACTTCAGGCTCTCTGAGCAACTGCTGTGTTTTAAATGCTGGTGCACAGTGCATACTTAAATACACTTTTGAAACAGCTATAACTTTTATTAGAAGCATTTTTGCTAATGCATGTATATTACACAATTGCTTCTGTTCAATACCGAAATGCACCCACGTGTTTTCCAATTTGGGCTGGAATATCCCTTTAATGGTCAGCAGCCTGCTGCTTAGTGTGCAGGATCTGCTAAGATATAAAAAGATATGGGTTGGAGAGTAGTGAGCAGCAAATGATGGCAGTGAACATGCTGCTCTTAAAATGATTATATTGCTATATTTATGCTGGCCTATAAATGCTGCATTTAATTAACAGACAGACTGGAGCCAATCTATTGGGCACCTAGTTAACATTTCTAGTCACCATGGTGACCTTTATTTGCTATACTCAGACTTGTATAGTTATAAATTAAGTCTTTGTTTCTTTACAGGTTTGAGTGGGACAAACTTTTGGAGAATGTGCATTGTTTGATCATAAGTGTGACAAAAACTGACAAGCAGGAAGCTTATGTACTCAGGTATGTTTTTTTTAAGACATCTTCTGCTCCCCCTCCCCCAATTAAATTAGTGTCTGATTATATAAAGAACATGTTCCTACTTTCTTCATATCTCAATATTTATGAGGTTTGCGAATATAAGTGGCATCCATCACAAATATTAACAAAGTAACAGTTCAACTCAAGTACCAGAATCCATAATAGAATATATAATAGTGACCAAAAATCAATATGGAAACCATATAGTAAGCAAGTTTGTGGCAAAATGAGTTTTTTTTTTTTATACTTTTCGTTTTTCATATATGTAAAGATAATTTTGAAAGCTCTTTTCAAATGTGCTGTCCCAAAACCATGAATAAAGTTGTAAGTAATTAAGTTCTAAAATTTAGCAGAATTCCTAATTTTCGGTTTAAACTCTCTTCAGAACACTTTTTATTTAATTCATAGACACCCCTTACCTGTCTTTTTAAAAGTGTTAGCTGGCTGTTTAGAATGGAAATAAACTTGTCCATGTTTGCTCTTATGATCTACTGATATGGTACAAATGAATCACAGGTTATATGGTTCTCCTTTTCTCTGACACTGTATATGGAATGATGTAACTAATTGATATGTTTGTCGGTTTAGTTCTTTATCTGTTCAGAACTGCATGTTCTCTGTTGGACTACATTTCTTAATGAGATATATATATATATATATATATATATATATATATATATATATATATATATATATATATATATATATATATATATATATATATATATATATATATATACACATATATATATATATATACACACACACACACACACGCATGGGTTAGGTTCCAGAAGGAATGGTTGTAAATTGAAACTCAGTTTATAATGTAAGTCAACGGGAAGTGAGGGAGATAGGTTCCAGGCCGCTCTCAAAATTGTCATAAGTAACACCTAATACATTATTTTTAAAGCTTTGAAATGAAGACTTTAAATGCTAAACAGCATTATAAACCTAATAAAATAATCACACAACACAGACTTCCCTTGCATTTTTCTGCAAACAGTTCTTTCTATGCATTCCAATCTGGACCGATTTATAGACAGGAAGATCTTGTTCCTTTGAATTCTGCTCGATAGCTCAGGTCTGGTTAAACTGATTTCAGCTTGCTTAGCTTTGCTGCAACACAAGAGGACAGCTCCACCTACTGGCTATTTTAATAAATGCTCTGCTTTTCAATAGCAGTCACATGACTGGAAAATAAGGTTGTTATTCTGAAACGGTGTAAATTGAACCGTTGTAAAACGAGGGCCACCTGTATATTCATATTCAATAAAACAGAATTCCTTGTAGCAAAATACTCTAAAATGTTATAACTTTAGTAAAGCATACACCATATGACTATGCTACATTTATGAATAGTGCCATATATATACTGTACATTTTTGGTAATATCTGGAGGTATAACATGTTAAAAAAAAAAAAAAAAAAAAAAAAAAAAAAGAGCCTGGCAGGTTTTCGTACATAAAACTTTGTTAGGTTTCAACACTGTTTAAACCATAGACCAGTGTTTTCCAAACTGTGTCATGACACATTTAGTGTGTCGGCAGCAGTGTGTAGGTGTGTTTCCCAGCTTTAGCACAACATTTTTTGAATTTAAAAATTGTATAAAATTTGTTTGGTTTCCGACTTTCCCCCTGCCTGCTATGCATATCACATGGTTGACACGTGATTGATACCTAGTGGATCACAGATCATCTTAAACTATTGGTGCAGCTTAGCAGGAACTGAAACTATTCCCATTGGCTTCTGAGTGCACGTGTAGTCTGTCGGCTCGTGACTGCATGTGTACTCAGTGAGAGGGACAGCAGTGTGTTTGCAGCGCGGGCAGTAGTCAGTCTGACTCGCAGAGGGCAGCAGCTTAAACGCTGAGCAGAAGTCAGTTGTTTTTTTTGCAGCTAGCTCCCAGTAGTGCATTGCTGCTCCTTCTCGATATATGGATAGGAAGTAGAAGCTTAAAAAGCTTGATAATGAAATGTGAGTGTCTAATATTACACCAAATATTCAGAAACTGTGTTCATCCCATCAACCTCATACAACCCATTAAAATAGTTGGTAGCTACTAGTGATATTAAATTTTTTTAAATTTTTGCACATTGATACTGTTACTTGTAAATACATTTCATTATTATATAACATATGTATGTGTCCATATCACTTAAGTAAGTTTAACCTCCTGTTTGCTAGTACAACTGAATTACTGTGTCGCAAAATGATGTAGGTCTAAAAAGTGTCACCAACATGAAAAGTTTGAAAAGCTCTGCCATAGACAAAAGGGTGCATAAACCCCTCACTAATGCAATTAAAGGGAGAGTTTACCCAAAAATGCTCTCCCCTTTACTTTGTTCCCAGTGATCCATTTTACCTGCTGGTTTCGCCTGTGGTATCCCTACCTATATTGAAAGTTTCTATACTTAAAGGGACAGTGTGTACCAATTTTTATATAACTGCATGTAATAGACACTACTGTAAAGAATATGCACAGATACTGATCTAAAAATCCAGCATAAAACATTTTAGAAACATATTTAGAAGCTCCTAGTTTAGCACTGTGAAACGAAGACTGAGAAAACTGGCATACCAGACACCCCCTTCCCTGCATATGAAAAGACCGATAACAGGAGCAGCAGGAATCTGCAAACTAACGTATACATCTGACACTTTAGGGCTGGGTTACAAGTCTGAAAATCAGCCCGTTTTAGAAAAAAATAAGCAAAACTATACATTGTTACAAAAACACTCCCAGATGGGGCTATATAAATGGATAATCTACAAAACATTTATGCAAAGAAAAATCTAGTGTAAATGTCCCTTAAAGTCTAGGCCAATGTAAACACAGCCAGCAGAAGAAATTATACTCCCTTTGGGGTGTAGAAGAGAACTAATAAAATGTTACTTTTCTTTTGTTCTCTCTAAGTATTGAACTTTGGTTTACAGACAAATTTAAGATAAGAAAGCCAAGTGTGTGTATACAAAGTGATACCATAATGAGATTTGATTTTAACTGCACCCTTTTAATAGACTGATTTCATAACACAAAACCAGCTATTTCATTTGCACAAACATGAAAATGCAATTTCTCATACATTTTATACTCTGCAGCTGGTAAAACAAGTCATTGAAAATACATTAAGGGAAACATTATTTTACAGTATATATACTGTCCATTTAAGTAAAAACCTTTGCTTTCAAATTAAGTACACAATTCTCCAGGATAACAGCCGTCCACCTAAAACGGATACTTTTTAACACTTAGCACCATTTTTACACAAAATAAAGAGCTGTTCCCTTTTTAAAGTGGCTACCTCAACCAGCATAATTTATTTCCTTAAAGCAAGGCTTGACAATCCAAGGAGTCAGGGAGCCACTGGCTCCTAGCGTTTTGGGGTTTTCTTTATATATCTATTTACAAATACCACTGTTTGGTTTGAAAACATACTTGGGTTGCAAAGACCAGTTTGGACGATACAAAATATTTAATGTTTTTTTTTTTTTTTTTTCTCTTGTAAGGTGTATCCAGTCCACGGATCATCCATTACTTGTGGGATATTCTCATTCCCAACAGGAAGTTGCAAGAGGACACCCACAGCAGAGCTGTAATATAGCTCCTCCCCTAACTGTCATACCCAGTCATTCTCTTGCAACTCTCAACAAGCAAGGACGTTGTAGGAGAGAGTGGTTAAATATAGCTAGTTTATTTTCTTCAATCAAAAGTTTGTTTTTAAATAGTACCGGAGTTGTGCTATTTTATCTCGGGCAGTAAACATAAGAAGAATCTGCCTGAGGTTTCTATGATCTTAGCAGGTTGTAACTAAGATCCATTGCTGTTCTCACATATGTCTGAGGGGATTACACAGATGAGGTAACTTCAGCGAGAGAATGGCGTGCAGTTTATTCTGCTATCAGGTATGTGCAGTTATAATTTTTTCTAGAGATGGAAAACACTAGAAAATGCTGCTGATACCGGATTAATGTAAGTTAAGCCTGAATACAGTGATTTAATACCCTTATGATATTGCAATATAAAACGTTTGCTGGCATGTTTAATCATTTTTATATATACTTTGGTGAGAAAACTTTATTGGGGCCTAGTTTTTTCCACATGGCTGGCTTAAATTTTGACTAGAAACAATTTCCACTGTTGTAGTATAAAAGTTACAGTTGGTGCAGTTAAAATTACAAACTGTGACATCCAGCTTCCCTCAAAGGCCCTCTGAATGCTATAGGACATCTCTAAAGGGCCCAAAGGCTTTCCAAAGTCGTTTATTGGGGAAGGTAGAGCCACAGCTTGCTGTGGCAGTTGGTTGTGACTGTTAAAAAACGTCTATTTCGTTTTTTTGATCCGTTTTTTTGAACTAAGGGGTTAATCATCCATTTGCAAGTGGGTGCAATGCTCTGTTAGCTTATTATACACACTGTAAAAATTTCGTTTGATTTACTGCATTTTTTCACTGTTTTTCAAATTCTGACAATTTGTTTCTCTTAAAGGCACAGTACCGTTTTTTATATTTGCTTAACTTGATTAAAAGTGTTTTCCAAGCTTGCTAGTCTCATTGCTATTCTGTATAAACATGTCTGACATAGAAGAAACTCCTTGTTTATTATGTTTAAAAGCCATGGTGGAACCCCCTCTTACAATGTGTACCAAATGTACTGATTTCATTTTATGCAATAAAGATCATTTTCTGTCTTTAAAAAATTTATCACCAGAGGAATCTGACTAGGGGGAAGTTATGCCGACTAACTTTCCCCACGTGTCAGACCCTTTGACTCCCGCTTAAGGGACTCTCGCTCAAATGGCGCCAAATACATCTAGGGCGCCCATAGCGTTTACTTTACAAGACATGGAGGCAGTCATGGATAATACACTGTCAGCGGTATTAGCCAGACTACCTGAACTTAGAGGTAAGCGAGATAGCTCTGGGGTGAGACAAAATGCAGAGCATACTGACGCTTTAAGAACCATGTCTGATACTGCCTCACAATATGCAGAAGCTGAGGAAAGAGAGCTTCATTCAGTGGGTGATGTTAATGACTCAGGAAAGATACCTGATTCTAATATTTCTACATTTAAATTTAAGCTTGAACACCTCCGCGTGTTGCTTAGGGAGGTTTTAGCTGCTCTGAATGACTGTGATACCATTGCAGTGCCAGAGAAATTGTGTAGACTGGATAAATACTTTGCAGTGCCGGTGTGTACTGATGTTTTTCCAAATACCTAAAAGGTTTACAGAAATTATTAATAAGGAATGGACCAGGTGTGTCGTTCTCTTCCCCTCCTATTTTTAGAAAAATGTTTCCAATAGACGCCACCACACGGGACTTATGGCAGACAGTCCCTAAGGTGGAGGGAGCAGTTTCTACTCTAGTAAAGCGTACTACTATCCCTGTCGAGGACAGTTGTGCTTTTTTTTTTTAGATCCAATGGATAAAAAATTGGAGGTTACCTTAAGAAAATATTTATTCAACAAGGTTTTATCCTACAGCCCCTTGCATGCATTGCCCCTGTCACTGCTGCTGCGGCGTACTGGTTTGAGTCTCTGGAAGAGGCTTTACAGGTAGCGACTCCATTGGATGACATACTTGGCAAACTTAGAGCACTTAAGCTAGCCAATTCTTTTATTCTGATGCCATTGTTCATTTGACTAAACTAACGGCTAAGAATTCTGGTTTTGCTATACAGGCGCGCAGAGCGCTATGGCTTAGATCATGGTCAGCTGACGTGACTTCAAAATCTAAGCTACTTAACATTCCCTTCAAGGGGCAGACCCTATTCGGGCCTGGTTGAATGAGATTATTGCTGATATCACTGGAGGAAAAGGTCATGCCCTTCCTCAGGACAGGTCCAAATCTAGGGCCAAACAGTCTAATTTTCGTGCCTTTCGAAACTTCAAGGCAGGTGCGGCATCAACTTCCTCTAATAATAAACAAGAGGGAACTTTTGCTCAATCCAAGACAGTCTGGAGACCAAACCTGACCTGGAAAAAAGGTAAGCAGGTAAAAAAGCCTGCTGCTGCCTCTAAGACAGCATGAAGTTACGGCCCCCTATCCGGGAACGGATCTAGTAGGGGGCAGACTTTCACTCTTTGCCCAGGCGTGGGCAAGAGATGTTCAGGATCCCTGGGCGCTGGAAATTATATCCCAGGGATATCTTCTGGACTTCAAAGCTTCCCCCCCAAAAGGGAGATTTCACCTTTCACAATTATCTGCACACCAGATAAAGAGAGGCATTCTTACACTGTGTACGAGACCTCCTAGTTATGGGAGTGATCCATCCAGTTCCAAAGGAGGAACAGGGACAGGGTTTTTACTCAAATCTGTTTGTGGTTCCCAAAAAAGAGGGAACCTTCAGACCAATTTTGGATCTAAAGATCTTAAACAAATTCCTCAAAGTTCCTTCGTTCAAGATGGAAACTATTCGTACCATCCTACCACTGATCAAGGAGGGTCAATATGACTACAGTGGATCTAAAGGATGCTTATCTTCACATTCCGATACACAAAGATCATCGGTTTCTCAGGTTTGCCTTTCAAGACAGGCATTACCAGTTGTAGCTCTTCCCTTGGGATTAGCTTCAGCCCCAAGAATCTTTATAAAGGTTCTAGGGTCGCTTATGGCAGTCCTAAGGCCGCGGGGCATAGCAGTAGCCCCTTATTTAGACGACATCCTGAAACAGGCGTCAAACTTCCAAATTGCCAAGTCTCATACGGACGTAGTACTGGCATTTCTGTGTTCGCATGGGTGGTATGTGAACGAGGAAAAGAGTTCTCTGTCCCCACTCACAAGAGTTTCCTTTCTAGGGACTCTGATAGATTCTGTAGAAATGAAAATTCACCTGACGGAGTCCAGGTTATCAAAGCTTCTAAATTCCTGCCGGGTTCTTCCATTCCGCGCCCTTCGGTGGTTCAGTGTATGGAAGTAATCGGCTTAATGGTAGCGGCAAAGGACATAGTGCAGTTTGCACGCTTACATCTCAGACCGCTGCAACTCTGCATGCTCAGTCAGTGGAACGGGGATTACAGATTTGTCCCCTCAACTGGACCAAGAGACCAGGGATTCTCTTCTCTGGTGGCTATCTCGGGTCCATCTGTCCAAAGGTATGAACTTTTGCAGGCCAGATTGGACAATTGTTACGACAGATGCCAGCCTTCTAGGTTGGGGTGCAGTCTGGAACTCCCTGAAGGCTCAGGGATCGTGGACTCAGGAGGAGTCTCTCCTTCCATTAAATATTCTGGAACTAAGAGCGATATTCAAGGCTCTTCAGGCTTGGCCTCAGTTAGCAATTCTGAGGTACATCAGATTTCAGTCGGACATCATCACGACTGTAGCTTACATCAACCATCAAGGGGGAACGAGAAGTTTCAAAAATAATTCGCTGGGCAGAGATTCACTCTTGCCACCTATCAGCTATCCATATCCCAGGTGTAGATTACTGAGAGGCGGATTTTCTAAGTCGTCAGACTTTTCATCTGGGAGAGTGGGAACTCCATCCGGAGGTATTTGCACAACTGATTCATCGTTGGGGCAAACCAGAACTGGATCTCATGGCGTCTCGCCAGAACGCCAAGCTTCCGTGTTACGGATCCAGGTCCAGGGATCCCAAGGCCAGGGCCGCCGACAGGGGTGACTCCTGTCAGGGGCCCAATGAGCCAGGGGGGCCCCATGAGGCAAGAACTAAAAAAAAAAAAAAAAAAAATTATATTTTTTTTTTTTTTTTTTTTTTTTTTTTAAATTTGGGCAGCCACTAGTGGGTACTACAGCAGAGTGCTAATTGAGCATGTAAATTTTATTGTAAGGAGTAAAGTATTAGCATTTGAGAGGATTTCTTGTGCACTAAACCACTATGCGCAGTGTGAGACAGACTTGGCACTTTGTACAGTGTGTGCCTGAGTCAGACGGTAGATCACTTTCATTTGCAGAGGAGGTAGGACTTACTTAGCAAATGTTTTTTTTTCTTTGTGCAATTTTGGATTGTAACTTCAGTGTGGTAGTAGTTGTTTGGTGGGGCTAGGGGTCCATAAAAACACATTTTTTTAGCAGCAGTGTATTTATGATTATTTTGACAATGCTGTAGAAATTCTATATTTAAAACCATGCAGAAATGTTTCCTCCTCAATACACAAATGGTAGATGCCCTTTTGGCAGATTTATAAATATATATATATATATATATATTACATTCCAGTTTACTGCCCCTTTATGCAAGGACTTTCCAGATGCAAGGAGGCATTTTATCTAAGATTTTTACATCTGCATAAAATGTTATACTCTCAGACTAAGATTGCTTAGTGTTTGAAAAACTGTTCAGTTTACACTACAGCTGACTTTATTTTGAAATACATACCAACAAGCCTAAATCCTGCATTTAACCAGATCTAATGGTATGAGTACCACAGCTTATGGTCCCACCAAGACCATATAGAGTACAGCATTTTCAAAATCCATAAGTACAGCTGACAGCTGGGAAAATTTCTACACTATATTTGAAGTGGTGCTCTTGGTTGGGGAAAATGGGGAAAAAACAAACAAACATATGTCAACCTTTTAAAGGTACTTTTCTTCATCTCACCATCTACCCAGCTCATTAATGTACAATTTTGAATTCACAGAATTATTTTTGTTTGCACATTTACAAATATGATTCTTTAAAAAGTGATCTCTTAATTTCTAAAAAATTTTTTTATCATGCATGTCACACACTGTTGATTTAGGGGATGCAAGGTGCATAAATGTTTCCTCCTGTGAGTGTTTCTGTGGGTGTCTGTGTTTATGTCTTTGTGCTTTGGTTTGTGTCTCTATGAGTGTGTATGTATTTTTATATCTGTGGGTCTCTCTGTGAGGGTGGGTGTGTATGTTTGTCTTTGTGTATTTTCTCTGGATGCCTCTGTGAGGGTGGGTGTGTATGTCTGTGTTTTCTGTGGATGTCTCTGTGAGGGTGTGTGTGTGTGTATGTATGTATGTCTGTGTTTTCTGTGGATGTCTCTGTGAGGGTGTGTGTTTTCTGTGGGTGTCTCTGTGAGGGTGTGTGTATGTCTTTGTGTGTTTTCTGTGGATGTCTCAGTGAGAGTGTGTGTATGTATGTCTTTCTGTGTTTTTTCTGTGGTTGTCTCTCTGTGTGTGTATGTCTTTGTGTGTTTTCTGTGGGTGTCTCTGTGTGTATGTCTTTGTGTGTTTTCTGAGGCTGTCTCTGTTGGTGTTTCCTTGGGTGTATGTGCAAGTTTGAGTTTGTGTGTGTGTGTCCATTGTCTGTTGCTTTTTAGGACATTTTGACCTTACTACTAATTATTCACATCTTTCTACAGACTTTGAGACTAACAAGACCTTTCCAGAAGTAACCAATCCACCATTTAACCTTTAAATTATTGTTTAGGCAGTTCAGGGCCCTTCCTTTCAGCCACTGCATGCTGTTGTCATCATTTAGTTGGCATCTTCCTTTACAAAAAGATAATCAGAACTCCATATTTTGTTTTCTAAATCTCCTTTTTTTTACAAAACTGTAGTTTACCTCATTACTTGTCAGGTCAATGTAAACAAGTGCTAAGTGTCTGTTTGGGTGTCTGTGTCTGAGTGTGTTTCTTTGCGTGTCTGCTAGAGTGTCTATATGTGAATCCTTATGTGTGAGTGTGTTTGTGTGTTTCAGTGTATGAGTGTGTGTGTATGTTACTACCTTTACAACATTTTCAAGTTTAAATAGACAATTAAAAATAAAGTGCATATACGTTTTAGTCACTTGATCAAAAATTGCAATGTCAAAGGAGGGGGGGGGCCTGATCAATGGTTGAGTCAGGGGCCCCAAAATTTCTAGTGGCGGCCCTGCCCAAGGCGACACTGATAGATGCTCTAGCAGCGCCCTGGTCTTTCAACCTGGCTTATGTGTTTCCACCGTTTCCTCTGCTCCCTCGACTGATTGCCAAGATCAAGCAGGAGAGAGCATCAGTGATTCTGATAGCACCTGCGTGGCCACGCAGGACCTGGTATGCAGATCTAGTGGACATGTCATCCTTTCCACCATGGTCTCTGCCTCTGAAACAGGACCTTCTACTTCAGGGTCCTTTCAACCATCCAAATCTAATTTCTCTGAGGCTGACTGCCTGGAGATTGAACGCTTGATTTTATCAAAGCGTGGCTTCTCCGAGTCAGTTATTGATACCTTAAGACAGGCACGAAAGCCTGTCACCAGGAAAATTTACCATAAGGTATGGCGTAGATATCTTTATTGGTGTGAATCCAAGGGTTACTCATGGAGTAAGGTCAGGATTGCTAGGATATTATCTTTTCTCCAAGAAGGTTTGGGAAAAGGATTGTCAGCTAGTTAAGCGTCTGGCAGATGTTCCAGACGTTCAGGCATTTTGTCAGGCTTTAGTTAGAATCAAGCCTGTGTTTAAACCTGTTGCTCCACCATGGAGCTTAAACTTGGTTCTTAAGGTTCTTCAAGGAGTTCCGTTTGAACCTCTTCATTCCATAGATATCAAGCTTTTATCTTGGAAATTTATTTTTTTGGTAGCTATTTCCTCGGCTCGTAGAGTCTCTGAGCTATCTGCCTTACAATGTGATTCTCCTTATCTGATTTTTCATACGGATAAGGTAGTCCTGCATACCAAACCTGGGTTCTTACCTAAGGTGGTATCTAACAAGAATATCAATCAAGAGATTGTTGTTCCATCCTTGTGTTACACAATCTGGACGTGGTCCGTGCTTTAAAGTTTTACTTACAAGCTACTAAAGATTTTCGTCAAACATCTGCTTTGTTTGTTGTCTACTCTGGACAGAGGAGAGGTCAAAAGGCTTCGACAACCTCTTTTTCTTTTTGACTAAGAAGCTTAATCCGCTTAGCCTATGAGACTGCTGGACAGCAGCCTCCTGAAAGGATTACAGCTCATTCCACTAGAGCTGTGGCTTCCACTTGGGCCTTTTAAAAAATGAGGCTTCTTTTGATCAGATTTGCAAGGCAACGACTTGGTCTTCGCTTCATATTTTTTCAAAATTTTACAAATTTGATACTTTTGCTTCTTCGGAGGCAATATTTGTGAGAGAGGTTTTACGGGCAGTGGTTCCTTCCATTTAAGTTCCTGCCTTGTCCCTCCCTTCAACCGTGTACTTTGGTATTGGTATCCCACAAGTAATGGATGATCCGTGGACTGGATACACCTTACAAGAGAACACTATTTATGCTTACCTGATAAATTTATTTCTCTTGTGGTGTATCCAGTCCACGGCCCGCCCTGTCATTTTAAGGCAGGTAATTTTTAAATTTAAACTACAGTAACCACTGCACCCTATGGTTCCTCCTTTCTCTGCTTGTTTTCGGTCGAATGACTGGCTATGACAGTTAGGGGAGGAGCTATATTACAGCTCTGCTGTGGGTGTCCTCTTGCAACTTCCTGTTGGGAATGAGAATATCCCACAAGTAATGGATGATCCGTGGACTGGATACACCACAAGAGAAATAAATATCAGGTAAGCATAAATTGTGTTTTTTAGCTAAACCCTTGCAGTTAAAGGGACACTAAAGCAAAATGAAAGTTTTATGTTTCGAATAGAGAATGCAATTTAAAAAAAATAAAGCTTTCCAACTTTTATCAAATTTGCTCAGCTTCTACTGAGCGTGTGCAATAATTCATTGTTTACTTATGTTTGCTGATAAAATAAGGGAAATTAAATTGAGGATATAAATTCTTATTCGAAATTCTGAATAAGTGTTGTTGCTTTCTTATGTATTTATTTCCTAAGACATGGTGAGTTCACAATGTCATTCCAATTACTAGTGGGATATTTAACTCCTGACCAGCAGGAGGAGGCAAAGAGCACCGCAGCAAAGCTGTTAAAGGGACATTAAACACTTTGAGATGGCAATATAAAATGATAAATTGTATATATAAAACAACTCTACAATATACTTTCATTATTTATTTTGTCCTCTTTGCCTGTAATTCCATTCTGAAATTGTGAGCTTTTCAGTTCCTGTTAGAAATGGAAGTGCAGAACACTGTTAAATCCAGCACAACCATTGGCTGCACACTCTGACCCATGTATAACTGTCCCTAATTGGCCACAGCAGAGAAGGTAACACAAGTTACAACATGGCAGCTCCCAGTGTTTTATAGACACTAAAACTTTATACTTATTTTGTCACTTTTAAAACAACTAATGAAACTTTAAAAAATACATCTACATGTTAGTCATGGACTAATCTTTTCTTTGAATGCATCATTCTATCTAGCATGTATTTAGTGTTTAATGTCCCTTTAAGTGTAACTTTCCTTACCCATAATCCCCAGTCATTCTCTTTGCCTCTGTCAATGGAGGAGTGTGAAGTCGGTGTCTGAAGATATTTAATCCTTTTATGGGTACTTTTCCCTGCAAGCAAGGATTGGGGTCTAGCCGAGTCCATGTCAATCTCTTTAATAAGAGTAGTGGTGGCTCTTAGCAGTTTAAAGGCGGCAAGGTTTAACACTTGCTACCCCTTTGCAGAAAGCCAGGGTTGGTTACTCTATCTTTCTTTTACTACAGGTCCCTGCAGCTGGATCCACAGATAAGTACTTTTGCCTTCTAGGTACTGAAGGACAGCACTTTTGAGATTATCTCTTTAAGTGGACATAATTTGGGACTTAGATATCCTTTTAAGACTAGTATACATTTGGGCAACTTTACTGACTCTAGGGGAACTAGTGGCTTTTTTATTCAGTATACTTTCAGGCACTGTAGAGTGAGACTTTGAGAGACTTAAGTTTCCCTTAATACTTGGCACGTAGTCCTTTTGTTCTTTATAAGAAACAATGTGTGCTTTCTTTTTCAATTAATGTGCGAGTGTGTCGTTAGTGCATACGTCATGCGGCCGTTTTAGTTTAACTTATCAGGAAACTGCTGTGAGTGATATGCCTCAGCTTTCTCCTCAGACGTCCCAAGCTTTAGTAGTTTTCAACTGTGCCTTCTGTTTCTCAACAACCACCTGGGGGTATTTATTTACCTGGGGATTTTGCCGCTCAAATTAATTCTGCAGTTTCTGCGGCTTTGTCTGCTTTCCCTTCTGCGGTTAAGTGTAAGATGACATCTAGACCTTTGTCTGCTAGTAAAGCTTCTGAACCCTCTAGGTCTGCTCTAGCCATTTCTCATTTGTCTGATGAGAAAAATACTTCAGTAGCTTCTGAAGGTGAAATCTCAGACTCTGACACTTAAGCATTCTTCAGAATCTAAAGAGGTTAACTTTAGATTTAAGCTTGAACACCTCCGGTTACTACTGAAGGAGGTTCTAGCTACTTTTGATAACTCAACCTTCGGTTGCTGTCAACCCCACAAAGTCTTCTAAGCTGGATAGTTTGATTCTCCATCTGAGGTTTTTCCTGTTCCAAGGAAGATGTCTGAAATTATAGCTCAGGAATGAAATAAGCCAGGGGTTCCCTTTTCCCCTTCCACTGTTTTAAAAAGATGTTTCCTGTTGCTGATTCTGATTCATGGTGCACTGTGCCTAAAGTAGGAGAGATTTCTACTCTTGCTAAGAGAACTACCATTCCTATAGATAGTTTCTCTTTTTTAAAGATCCAATGGATAAGAAGCTAGAGACTTACTTAAAGATGTACATACATCAAGGATTACAGTGGCAACCTGCGGCGAGTAATGCCACAGGTGTAGCATCTTATTGGTGCAATGCCTTGTGCGATCTTATTTTAGAGGAAACTACGGTAGAGGAGATCCAAGATAGGATCAAAGCCCTTAAACTGGCCAATACCTTTTTATATGTGATGCAAACATGCAGATAATTAGACTGGGAGCTAAGATGTCTAGCTTCACTGTACTAGCTCGCAGAGCTCTGGTTAAAATTTTGGTCGGCTGATGTTTCTTCAAATGCCAAGCTCTTGGCTTTATGTTATTAAGGGTAAGACTGTTTGGACCGGGTCTAGCGGAAATCGCTTCTGAAATTACTAGTGGAAAGGGATCTTTCCTTCCTCAGGACAAGAATAGACCTAGAGGATGGCAGTCTTCTCATTTTCGTTCCTTTCGCAACTTTAAGGGACAGAAGTCCCCACCTTCCTCTTCCAAATCTGAACAATCCAGGTCCTCTTGGAAATCCAGTCAGCCCTGGAATAAGGGAAAACAAAACAAGAAGCCTTCCGCTGTCTCTAAATCGGCATGAAGCGTCCACCCCTGGTCTGAACTTGGATCGGGTGTGGGGCAGACTTTCTCTTTTTCGACAGGCTTGGATACGCGATATCCCAGATCCATGGGCTATGGATATATAGTATCCCAGGGTTACAGGATAGGATTCAAGTCTTGCCCTCCTATGGGGCAGATTTCTCCTGTCAAGATTATCCTCAAACTAGGTAAAGAGGGAGGCCTTCTTAAATTGCGTAAAGGACCTATCCTCTGGGTGTCACTGTACCAGTCCCTCTAAGAGAACAAGGTCTAGGATTCTATTCAAATCTATTTGTGGTTCCCAAAAAGGAAGGAACTTTTCGTCCCATCCTAAATCTCAAGTGTCTCAACAAATTCCTCAGGGTTCCATTGGTCCAGGAGGGTCAGTTCATGATGACCATAGTGACCTGAAGGACGCGTATCTACATGTTCCCATTCACAATGATCAGTTTTTCAGATTTGCTTTTCTGGACAAGCATTTCCAGTTTGTTGCCCTTTCGTTTGGTCTGGCCACGACTCCCAGAATATTCACAAAGGTTCTGGGAGCGCTATTGGCAGTAATCAGATCCCAGGGAATTGCTGTGGCGCCTTATCTAGGCGACATTCTGGTTCAGCCGTCATCTTTTCAACTAGCATAATCTTATACAGAGATGTTGTCTTTTCTACGTTCCCATGGGTGGAAGGTTAATCTGGAATCGTTTTCTAGTTCCTTCTAAAACAGTGTGTTTCCTAGGGACAATAATAGATTCCCTATCCATGAAGATTTTCCTGACAGAGGTCAGAAAATCCAAGCTTCCTGCCTTTCTTTCCATGCTGCTTTTTTGTCCATCAGTGGCTCAATGCATGGAGGTGATTGGTCTGATGGTGGCTTCCATGGACAACATTCCTTTTGCTCTGTTCCATCTGCGTCCGCTGCAACTTTGCATGCTTAGTCAATGAAATGGAGACCATTCCGATTTATCGCAGAGGATTAATCTGGACCCCCTGACGAGATAATCTCTCTTGTGGTTGATGTCTCTGGTTCATCTGTCTCGGGGCACTTCTGGGTTATTGACAACGGACGCCAGCCTTTCAGACTGGGGAGCGGTTTGGGGTTCTCTGAAGGCTCAGGGCCTGTGGTCTCGGGAAGAGTCTTCTTTTTCCATAAACATCTTGAAGTTGAGAGCAATCTTCAATGCCTTGACAGCTTGGCCTCAATTGTCGTTAGTCTGGTTTATCAGATTCCAGTCAGACATCACCACCTCAGTGGCTTACATCAACCATCAGGGAGGAACTCGAGTTCCTTGGCCATGAAGGAGGTGACTCGCATTCTGCAGTGGGCGGAAGCTCACAATTGTCTATCTGTCTGCCATCCACAATCTAGGAGTAGACAATTGGGAGGCGGATTTTCTGAGCAGATAGACCTTTGGAGTGGGCTCTCTATCCGGGAGTGTTCTCTCAGATAACACTCAGGTGGGGGTTCCAGAGTTAGATCTGATGGCGCCCTGCCAAAAAGCCAAGGTTCCAAAGCACGGTTCAAGGTCGAGATCCTCAAGCCGTTCTGATAGATGCTCTAGTGGTTCCATGGATGTTTTCTCTGGCTTACCGGTTTCCTCCGTTTGCTCTCCTTCCACAAGTCATTGCTCGTATCAAACGGGAGCGAGCATCTGTAATCCTAATAGCTCCTGCATGGCCTTGCAGGATCTGGTTTGCGGATGTCATCTCTACTTCCCTTGAGGTTACCTCTGAGGAAGGACCTAATTCAGGGTCCTTTCCTCCATCCAAACCTAGATTCTCTGAAACTGACTGCTTGGAGATTGAATGCTTAGTTCTGTCTAGATGTGGTTTTTCTGAAGCGGTCATTTAAAATATGCTCCAGGCTTGCAAACCTGCTGCTCGCAAGAATTACCATAAGGTATGGCTTAAATATCTTTATTGGTGTGAATCTAAAGGGTTCTCCTGGAGTCGGGTGAGTATTCCCCCGGATTTTGTCTTTTCTTCAGGATGGCCTGGAGAAGGGTTTATCGGTCAGATTTCTGCCCTATATATCCTTTTTGCACAAACGTCTGACAGACTTACCAGATGTTCAAGCCTTTGTTCAGGCCCTGGTTAGAATCAGGCCTGTGTTTAAGAACTAGATTAAGGCTCCACAGGGGAGCAACAGGTTTAAAGTTTTGCAACAGGCTCCGTTTGAGCCGATGCATGTTAAGTTTATCTTGGAAGGCTGTTCTTGCTATTTCTTCTCCTCAGAGTGTCTGAACTTTCAGCTCTGCAGTGTGATTCCCTGTACCTTATTTTTCATACTGATAAGGCGGTCCTTCATACCAAATTGGGTTTTCTCCCTAAGGTAGTTTCGGATCAAAACATTATTCAAGAAATTGTTGTTCCTCCTCTTTGTCCTAATCCTTCTCATAAGGAACGTTTTCTGCATTACTTAGATGGCGTGCAAGCTCTAAATTTTTACTTACAAGCTAAAAAAAAAATAAATCTACAATCTTCTGCCGTTTTTCTCTGGGAAAATGTAAGGGTCAAAAGGTCCCTTTGGTTGAGAAATTTGATTAGTTTTGCTTATGAGTCTGCTGGACAGCAGCCTCCTGAGATAATTAGGGCTCATTCCACTAGGGCTGTCTCCTCTTCTTGGGCTTTAAAAAAATGGAAGCTTCTGTGGAACAAATTTGCAAGGCGGCTACATGGTCCTTTCTGCATACTTTTTCAAAATTCTACAAATTTGATACTTTTGCCTTGGCTGAGGCTTCTTTTGGGGGAGAGGTTCTTCAAGTGGGGGCTGCCTTCTGTTTAGGTCCTCCTGCCTTTTTCCCTCCCTGTTAATTCTGTCTCTATTGGTTCCCACTAGTAATTGGAATGGCGTTGTAGACTCCATGTCTTAGTAAGAAAACAATTTATGCTTACCTGCTAAATATTTCTTTCCAGACATGGAGTCCACGCCCCAATCTGCAGTTGTGGTTTTTTTTTTTGTTTGTGTGGTTTTTTTTTTTTGAGTAAACCTCAGGCATCTTTCACCCTAGTCTTTTTTTCCATTTTCCTTAGGCCGAATGACTGGGGATTATGGGTAAGGGAAGTTACACTTAACAGCTTTTCTTTGGGGTGCTCTTTGCCTCCTCCTGCTGGGCAGGAGTTGATTATCCCACTAGTAATTGGAATGACGTTGTGGACTCTCCGTGTCTGGAAAGAAATTTATCAGGTAAGCATTAATTTTGTTTATGTAATGTTACCGTAACTAATGGTCCTTTAAGACAATATTGTATAATGTATTTTGTTTTAAAAGTGTTTTTTCTTCCATACAGTGAGAGTAGCATGTTTGTCTCCAAGAGACGTTTCATTTTGAAGACATGTGGTACCACCCTCTTACTGCAAGCACTGGTTCCCTTGTTAGAGCTCGCCAGGGAGTACTGTGGGTTTGATGACATCCAAGTAAGTTAAACCTTTTATTACATGCTTATCTCCAAATATACTACTGTAGGCTCTAAAGATGTCTATTAGGCGTACAAAATCTTTATACATGTTAACCATTTTCATGCAAAAATATTTTTTTCTTGAAGGGATGCTAATGTCAAAATAAAATTTTAATGATTCAGACAGTGCATATAAGACTTTCCAATTCCTAAGTAGTTTTAGTAAGCCAACGGGAAAAGGATGTCCATACTTAGAATGGCTGATAAGCAGAACTCCTGCTGCTTTATTGGAGTATGACATAACTTTTCCCATCACTTGTATCCTTTTAAACCTTTGAGTTTTCTTTCTTTGATCAGAATTATTTGCCCCTACTACTACTCATCTTTTACAGCAGCGTAGTAATTTATTTCTTGTAACCGACAGGATACGTGCAGTTAAATGTCAAATACATAGTGGTTGCTTTTGATCATCTGCAACATCTTATGATGTCTTGCTTAAACCAACATGCTGTTAGACTATGTTGCCAAGTGTTTGTTGTAATACTATTTTTTTTTTTAAGCCTGGGAATTAATGTTAAGGTGATTGTAAAGTTAAGCTATACGCTAAACAATATTTGTAATAAAGTAAATGAAGGGCACTTTCATTGATTAAAATCATTGTAGAAGCTAAAATATATAATCACCTTTAATTTTCTTATACATTCCGCCTTCATATGCAAATTTCTTAGACCTTGAAGGCCACCTCTTTTCAGAATGCGTTTGAACAGTTTTTCACCACTAGAGGGTGTTCACGTATTTCATATAGATAACACTGCACGTGAAGTTATCTGGGAGCAGGCACTGATTGGCTAGACTGCTAATAAAAATTCTGGTGTAGACTGAACCTTTAATAGTAAATTATGATTTGATGAAAATAATGTTATCTTTAGAAAGTCCATTTGATGGCAAGAAAAACGGTATATATGTGTGGGTACAGTAAATGATTGAGGAAAGTTACAGCTAAATACACACAGCAGAAATGTAAAAATAGCCCTGGTCCTTAACGGTAAGAAATTTTTTAAAGATAGTCTGGTCACTAAGGGGTTAAAAATCTTTTATAACGTGCTATGCAGAACTTATTGCAGTGAACTATGTACGTTAATCTATTCATTTAAAAAAAATGCTGCTTTAATTATATATATATATATATATATATATATATATATATATATATATATATATATATATATATATATATATATATATATATATATATAAGAAGTAAGTGAGTTGAATCCAGCACCATAGGTTTTAGTAAAATTTCTTTCCCACCTGTGTGCACGTTACCAAGGAGTATCAGCCAAACTCCAGTGTATACAGTCCATGTAAAAAACAAGGTAACAGCACCACAGCACACAATCTTCTTTTAAAGGTGAAAAATCTTTATTTGAGGTTTAGCAACCAGTAAAAAGCGACGTTTCGGACCTACATAGTCCTTAATCATGCATAAGTTACAATCAAACAAACTAACTTTAAAAAGGGTATCTGGACCAATCATGCTTCAATTCTCAGTGTTAATTGGTTTAACCCATACCTATCCAGGTTTGTAAATTTCAACAACACAGTGACCTCTAGTGGTACCAGAATATGTTCCATCATTTAAAACCATTATAAAAACAAATACAAATCATAATCTCTATTCAGACCATATGGATGTAATGTGTTCAGACGTTTAATCCACCATACTTCTTTCTGTTTTAATTTTAGTTCCCTATTACCCCCTCTTCTATGATGGGGGATATGGTCAATCACTTGAAAGCGAAGCTGGCTTACTGTATGACCCATATTTGTAAAATGTGCTGATACTGGAAGTGACATATCTTTTGATTTAATGGATGCTTTATGTTGACTAAACCTATCCCTGGCGGCTTGGGTGGTCTCGCCAATGTAACAAAGACCACATGGGCATTTAAGTAGGTAGATTGCATAGTTGGTTTGGCATGTATATAACCCATTGATTGTATATTGCTTTCTTTTGTCATTTTGTGCTAAGAATTTCCCTTTAATAACTGAATTACATTGAGCACAGTGTAAGCAGGGGTAACAGCCTTTATTAGGGGTAGTTAGATAATTTACATCAGACATTTTAGATGTACCTATATCAGCTTTTACTATGTGATCCCTAAGATTTTTTACCCTTCTATATGATGGCATAGGGGGGAGTTTAAATGATTCTATCTCTGGATTATATTTTGACAAAAGATGCCAGTGTTTTCTTACTATTCTAAAGATGTCATTGCTCTTGTCACTGTATTCCATAGAAAGCACTAATCTATCTGTTCCTTTCTCTGTTGGTTTTTTATCATGTACTCTATCCAAATCCTGAATGTTTTTAGCGATATTTTCTTTTGGATATCCTCTTTGGATAAATTTATTGCCCATAGACACTAGTCTTTCTGGCAATACTTTTTGATCTCTAACTATTCTTTTAGTACGCAAAAGTTGACTCCTGGGTATGGATTTAAAAACAGTATCAGGGTGGAAACTTTCATATCGCAGCAGAGTATTTCTATCTGTGGGTTTTACATATAGATCTGTACTTAATGTATTTCCATGTCGATATACAGTTGTATCCAAAAAGTTAATCTTTTGGATAGAGTAAGTAAGGGTAAATCTTAGACCTGTCATAGAGGCATTAATATCCTCAACAAACTGTATCAGGGACTCCAATGAGCCCCCCCATATGCCAAAAATATCATCTATATACCTTAGCCACAGCTTACAATGGCTGATAAATGGCTGATTAGTGTAGACAAATTTGTTCTCAAAGCCACTCATGAACAAATTGGCATATGAGGGGGCTACATTGGAGCCCATGGCTGTTCCCCGCTTTTGCATGTAGTAAGTGTCTTGAAAGAGAAAATAATTGCAATATAGGACAAGTCTCAACATGTCATCAAAAAAGTCAATCTGGGATAGATTATATAAGCCACTGTCACTCAAAAAACTTTTCACAGTCAATAGACCTGCCTCATGGGGAATAGAGGTATATAGATTTACCACATCCAGTGAAAAAATTAACCAAGTATCCTCTATTTCAATCCCCATAAGTTTTGAAAGAAAATCATTTGTATCCTTAATAAAGGATTTTTGCTGTTTGACAAATGGAAAGAGGACTTTGTCCAGAAAGATAGAGATATTAGAAAAAATAGAATCGGTACAGGCCACAATAGGGCGTCCTGGTGGATGTAATAAGCTTTTATGGACTTTGGGTAATGTATAAAAAATTGGTGTTATGGGGTATTTATTATACAGAAAATCATAGACCTGTTTAGAAATAATGTTATGAGTCAAAGCTCTATCTAATATGCCCTTAAGCTCTCTTTGTATTTCTTTAAGAGGATCATGATCCAATATTTCATAAACCCCTCCATCTGACAGCTGTTGTAATATCTCCTGCACATAATAGTCAGTGTCTAACACTATTATAATAATAATTAATACTATAATAGTGTTAGACACTGACTATTATGTGCAGGAGATATTACAACAGCTGTCAGATGGAGGGGTTTATGAAATATTGGATCATGATCATGATCCTCTTAAAGAAATACAAAGAGAGCTTAAGGGCATATTAGATAGAGCTTTGACTCATAACATTATTTCTAAACAGGTCTATGATTTTCTGTATAATAAATACCCCATAACACCAATTTTTTATACATTACCCAAAGTCCATAAAAGCTTATTACATCCACCAGGACGCCCTATTGTGGCCTGTACCGATTCTATTTTTTCTAATATCTCTATCTTTCTGGACAAAGTCCTCTTTCCATTTGTCAAACAGCAAAAATCCTTTATTAAGGATACAAATGATTTTCTTTCAAAACTTATGGGGATTGAAATAGAGGATACTTGGTTAATTTTTTCACTGGATGTGGTAAATCTATATACCTCTATTCCCCATGAGGCAGGTCTATTGACTGTGAAAAGTTTTTTGAGTGACAGTGGCTTATATAATCTATCCCAGATTGACTTTTTTGATGACATGTTGAGACTTGTCCTATATTGCAATTATTTTCTCTTTCAAGACACTTACTACATGCAAAAGCGGGGAACAGCCATGGGCTCCAATGTAGCCCCCTCATATGCCAATTTGTTCATGAGTGGCTTTGAGAACAAATTTGTCTACACTAATCAGCCATTCATCAGCCATTGTAAGCTGTGGCTAAGGTATATAGATGATATTTTTGGCATATGGGGGGGCTCATTGGAGTCCCTGATACAGTTTGTTGAGGATATTAATGCCTCTATGACAGGTCTAAGATTTACCCTTACTTACTCTATCCAAAAGATTAACTTTTTGGATACAACTGTATATCGACATGGAAATACATTAAGTACAGATCTATATGTAAAACCCACAGATAGAAATACTCTGCTGCGATATGAAAGTTTCCACCCTGATACTGTTTTTAAATCCATACCCAGGAGTCAACTTTTGCGTACTAAAAGAATAGTTAGAGATCAAAAAGTATTGCCAGAAAGACTAGTGTCTATGGGCAATAAATTTATCCAAAGAGGATATCCAAAAGAAAATATCGCTAAAAACATTCAGGATTTGGATAGAGTACATGATAAAAAACCAACAGAGAAAGGAACAGATAGATTAGTGCTTTCTATGGAATACAGTGACAAGAGCAATGACATCTTTAGAATAGTAAGAAAACACTGGCATCTTTTGTCAAAATATAATCCAGAGATAGAATCATTTAAACTCCCCCCTATGCCATCATATAGAAGGGTAAAAAATCTTAGGGATCACATAGTAAAAGCTGATATAGGTACATCTAAAATGTCTGATGTAAATTATCTAACTACCCCTAATAAAGGCTGTTACCCCTGCTTACACTGTGCTCAATGTAATTCAGTTATTAAAGGGAAATTCTTAGCACAAAATGACAAAAGAAAGCAATATACAATCAATGGGTTATATACATGCCAAACCAACTATGCAATCTACCTACTTAAATGCCCATGTGGTCTTTGTTACATTGGCGAGACCACCCAAGCCGCCAGGGATAGGTTTAGTCAACATAAAGCATCCATTAAATCAAAAGATATGTCACTTCCAGTATCAGCACATTTTACAAATATGGGTCATACAGTAAGCCAGCTTCGCTTTCAAGTGATTGACCATATCCCCCATCATAGAAGAGGGGGTAATAGGGAACTAAAATTAAAACAGAAAGAAGTATGGTGGATTAAACGTCTGAACACATTACATCCATATGGTCTGAATAGAGATTATGATTTGTATTTGTTTTTATAATGGTTTTAAATGATGGAACATATTCTGGTACCACTAGAGGTCACTGTGTTGTTGAAATTTACAAACCTGGATAGGTATGGGTTAAACCAATTAACACTGAGAATTGAAGCATGATTGGTCCAGATACCCTTTTTAAAGTTAGTTTGTTTGATTGTAACTTATGCATGATTAAGGACTATGTAGGTCCGAAACGTCGCTTTTTACTGGTTGCTAAACCTCAAATAAAGATTTTTCACCTTTAAAAGAAGATTGTGTGCTGTGGTGCTGTTACCTTGTTTTTTACATGGACTATATATATATATATATATATATATATATATATATATATATATATATATATATATATATATATATATATATATATATATATATATATATATATATATATATATATATATATATATATATATATATATATATATATATATATATATATATATATATATATATATAATTTTTTTTTTTTTTTTTTTTCTAATGCAAAGAAAATGTTAAAGTTGTGTTTTTAATTCTGAATTAAGTATCCTTGTATGCACTGACTGGCAGAACTGCAGCTGCTTTATTGGCTCGTAAGATACCTCAAGTATAAAATAAAAAATGTCCCGCCTCCCCCTCAAACACACATACAGTACAAAAATCTGGAGTAAGTTTGTTTGTTATTTTTTTGTTTGTTTTTTTAATTTAAAAATACTTAAGATTAGGTTGTTTTCGTTACCCTTTGAAAAAACCCTTATGACCTAATACACTAACAATTTGTAGAATGTTGTGGAGTCAGGGTTCTGTGTATGTATGTGTATTTATATATGTATAGAAATGGCACACACCAACAGTTAATCACCCTGTTTGATGTGCCTGCTTTTGGGGTTCTCTATAAGCATTTGCTATGTGTGTGTATATGTGTGTGTATATGTATGTATATATATATATATATATATATATATATATATATATATATATATATATATGTATGTGTATATATATGTATGTATATATGTATATATATATGTGTGTATGTATGTGTATGTATGTGTATGTGTATGTATGTGTATGTATGTATATATATGTATATATATGTATATATATATATATATATATATATATATATATACATACAGTTACTAGGCAGTTTTTCCCAAATAAACTTATGAAACTGTGGGAGAGTTATGGGAAGAAAATGGAACATCACTTTGTAACAGATGTAGAAAAGTGTAAAATTTAATTCTAATACTTTGTTTTTGTGATGTGAATTTAATTTTCCCTTTTGAATGTCTCTAATATATTTTATGTTCTATTTCATACTCTATTACAGAATTTTTTTTATTCACGTAAAAATTTTATGAAACCAGACCATCAGGAATACCCACACAGAAATTTCCAGGAAGAAGTAGAATTCTTAAACGAAATATTCCCAAGTAAGTTAAAGATTCAACACAATTTAAAACCCACCTGTATGATTTGTTATATAATAGGATAATTGAGGTTTTTACATTTAAGACAAATCTTAACAGAATATAAAGCTTTAACATTTAAACCTGATTGATGTGAATGTAAAAATTCACAACATACCCTGTAAATAACCATAATATAAACCCACCATGGAGGAGTGGGGGCGCATATAATTATTTTTTTTTTAACATCTTGTGCCACCCATGACAATCTGAACCTCTTCCTCCCATTGTCTTGGTTTTTGTTGGGGTGGATGAGATCTGATTCTCCTCCTTAAGTGATGTTTTTTTTGTAGGCAACATAACGCCCTCATCACAGCAGAGGTGCTGCTCTCAGTGAAGAAGAGTGTATCGAGTGAGTGGATAAGGGGTACTTTAAAATTTAAAACGTCTTTGTTTTGTTGCTGTAAACTTACCTATACCACAGGGGGAGATGAGCAGATAGAAAGGTTGAGGGAGTTTCATAAGAGTGCAGCTTGATAGTTTCCTTCCATGGGTTTTTCTGAAATTACAGAGAAGCATTATAAGAATGTCATATGAGAAACAAGGAAATTCTTAATATATAGTTAAAGTATGTGTTTTATTTTATTTTTATTGTTCATGGCTAATCCTTACAAAACATTATATTTAAATATAATAAATTCTTACAGATGGAGCAGCATATTGCATGGGGCGTATGAATTCTGATTGCTGGTGAGTATTTATAGATCTGATATGTGCAGTAGATGTGGAAATATATTCACCTATTTAAAGGGGTGCTTATACTGTACAAACATGGCACAAATGTATAAAGTAACCTCTCTGACAACCAGGGTTAATGCTTTATTAGAAATCTCAAAATACTACCTTCAAATTCTGCCATCTTGTAGAACCTTCTTTATTCTGTAGCATTCTACATTTAATTAATAATTTAGCCAAATGAGTATATTAATTAGATTCTAAAATTTTATGTCAAGCTGACAGAATTTTAGAAGACCTGTTTAAAGGGCCATGATACCTAAATGTTGAAACACTTAAAAGTGATGTAGCATAGCTGTAAAAAGCTGACTAGAAAATATCACCTGAACATCTCTTTGTAAAAAAGAAAGATATTTCTTCTGTTATGTGTGATCAGTCCACGGGTCATCATTACTTCTGGGATATAACTCCTCCCCAACAGGAAATGCAAGAGGATTCACCCAGCAGAGCTGCATATAGCTCCTCCCCTCTACGTCAGTCCCAGTCATTCTCTTGCACCCAACGACTAGATAGGATGTGTGAGAGGACTATGGTGATTATACTTAGTTTTTATGACTTCAATCAAAAGTTTGTTATTTTAAAATAGCACCGGAGCGTGTTATTACTTCTCTGGCAGAGTTTGAGGAAGAATCTGACAGAGATTTTTTACTATGATTTTAACCGGAGTCGTTAAGATCATATTGCTGTTCTCGACCATCTGAGGGAGGTAAAGGCTTCAGATCAGGGGACAGCGGGCAGATGAATCTGCATTGAGGTATGTGGCAGTTTTTATTTTCTGAATGGAATTGATGAGAAAAGCCTGCCATACCGTTAAAATGACATGTATGTATACACTTCAGTATTCTGGGGATGGTATTTCACCGGAACTACTGTGTTTAAGGTCACTAATCCTTTTAATAACTATTCTCATGTTAAACGTTTTTGCTGGAATGTAGAATCGTTTACATTGCTGAGGTACTGTGTGAATAAATATTTGGGCATTATTTTCCACTTGGCAGTTTTTTGCTTTATTTGTGACAGTTTCGTTTCTCTTCACTGCTGTGTGGGAGAGGGAGGGGCCGTTTTTGGCGCTCTTTGCTACGCATCAAAAAATTCCAGTCAGCTACTTTTATATTTCCTGCATGATCCGGTTCATCTCTGACAGATCTCAGGGGTCTTCAAACTTCTTTGAAGGGAGGTAAATTCTCTCAGCAGAGCTGTGAGAATTCTTATAGTGACTGTGTATAAAAAACGTTGTTTTTGTTTTCTTATGTACAAATTTAATTAGTGTTGTTTTTTACTAATGGGAACAAACCTTTGCTAAAAGTTGTGTTGTTTTAAAGTTTGATGCAATAACTGTTTTTCAGTTCATTATTTCAACTGTCATTTAATCGTTAGTACCTCTTTGAGGCACAGTGCGTTTTTTTGCTAAAAAAGATTATAACCAAGTTGTAAGTTTTTTTGCTAGTGTGTTAAACATGTCTGACTCAGAGGAAGATATCTGTGTCATTTGTTCCAATGCCAAGGTGGAGCCCAATAGAAATTTATGTACTAACTGTATTGATGCTACTTTAAATAAAAGTCAATCTGTACAATGTGAACAAATTTCACCAAACAGCGAGGGGAGAGTTATGCCGACTAACTCGCCTCACGCGACAGTACCTGCATCTCCCGCCCGGGAGGTGCGTGATATTTTGGCGCCTAGTACATCTGGGCGGCCATTACAGATAACATTACAAGATATGGCTACTGTTATGACTGAAGTTTTGTCTAAATTACCTGAACTAAGAGGCAAGCGTGATCACTCTGGGGTGAGAACAGAGTGCGCTGACAATGCTAGGGCCATGTCTGATACTGCGTCACAGCTCGCAGAGCATGAGGACGGAGAGCTTCATTCTGTGGGTGACGGTTCTGATCCAAACAGATTGGACTCAGATATTTCAAATTTTAAATTTAAATTGGAGAACCTCCGTGTACTACTAGGGGAGGTCTTAGCAGCTCTCAACGATTGTAACACTGTTGCAATACCAGAGAAACTGTGTAGGTTGGATAAATACTTTGCGGTACCGGCGAGTACTGACGTTTTTCCTATACCTAAGAGACTAACTGAAATTGTTACTAAGGAGTGGGATAGACCCGGTGTGCCGTTCTCACCCCCTCCAATATTTAGAAAGATGTTTCCAATAGACGCCACCACTCGGGACTTATGGCAAACGGTCCCCAAGGTGGAGGGAGCAGTTTCTACTTTAGCTAAGCGTACCACTATCCCGGTGGAGGATAGCTGTGCTTTCTCAGATCCAATGGATAAAAAATTAGAGGGTTACCTTAAGAAAATGTTTGTTCAACAAGGTTTTATATTACAACCCCTTGCATGTATCGCGCCGATTACGGCTGCGGCAGCATTTTGGATTGAGTCGCTTGAAGAGAACCTTAGTTCCTCTACGCTAGACGACATTACGGACAGGCTTAGAGTCCTTAAACTAGCTAATTCTTTCATTTCGGAGGCCGTAGTACATTTAACCAAACTTACGGCTAAGAACTCAGGATTCGCCATACAGGCACGCAGGGCACTGTGGCTAAAATCCTGGTCAGCTGATGTTACTTCTAAGTCCAAATTACTTAATATACCTTTCAAGGGGCAGTCCTTATTCGGGCCCGGTTTGAAAGAAATTATCGCTGACATTACGGGAGGTAAGGGCCACGCCCTACCTCAAGACAAGGCCAAAGCTAAGGCTAGACAGTCTAATTTTCGTCCCTTTCGGAATTTCAAGACAGGAGCAGCATCAACCTCCACTGCACCAAAACAGGAAGGAGCTGTTGCTCGTTACAGGCAAGGCTGGAAGCCTAACCAGTCCTGGAACAAAAGCAAGCAGGCCAGGAAACCTGCTGCTGCCCCAAAGACAGCATGAACCGAGAGCCCCCGATCCGGGACCGGATCTAGTAGGGGGCAGACTCTCTCTCTTCGCCCAGGCCTGGGCAAGAGATGTTCAGGATCCCTGGGCACTAGAGATCATATCTCAGGGATACCTTCTAGACTTCAAATTATCTCCCCCAAGAGGGAGATTTCATCTGTCAAGGTTGTCAACAAACCAGATAAAGAAAGAAGCGTTTCTACGCTGCGTACAAGATCTGTTAACAATGGGAGTGATCCATCCGGTTCCGTGGTCGGAACAAGGACAAGGGTTCTACTCAAACCTGTTTGTGGTTCCCAAAAAAGAGGGAACTTTCAGGCCAATCTTAGATTTAAAGACTCTAAACAAATTCCTAAGAGTTCCATCGTTCAAAATGGAAACTATTCGGACAATCTTACCCATGATCCAAGAGGGTCAGTACATGACCACAGTGGATTTAAAGGATGCTTACCTTCACATACCGATCCACAAAGATCATCACCGGTATCTAAGGTTTGCCTTCTTAGACAGGCACTACCAGTTTGTAGCTCTTCCATTCGGATTGGCTACGGCTCCAAGAATCTTCACAAAGGTTCTGGGTGCCCTTCTAGCGGTACTAAGACCGCGAGGGATTTCGGTAGCTCCGTACCTAGACGACATTCTAATACAAGCTTCAAGCTTTCAAACTGCCAAGTCTCATACAGAGTTAGTTCTGGCATTTCTAAGGTCGCATGGATGGAAAGTGAACGAAAAGAAGAGTTCTCTCTTTCCTCTCACAAGAGTTCCATTCTTGGGGACTCTTATAGATTCTGTAGAAATGAAGATTTACCTGACAGAAGACAGGTTATCAAAACTTCAAAATGCATGCCGCGTCCTTCATTCCATTCAACACCCGTCAGTAGCTCAATGCATGGAGGTGATCGGCTTAATGGTAGCGGCAATGGACATAGTACCTTTTGCACGCCTACACCTCAGACCGCTGCAATTATGCATGCTAAGTCAGTGGAATGGGGATTACTCAGATTTGTCCCCTACTCTGAATCTGAATCAAGAGACCAGAAATTCTCTTCTATGGTGGCTTCATCGGCCACACCTGTCCAGGGGAATGCCATTCAGCAGGCCAGACTGGACAATTGTAACAACAGACGCCAGCCTACTAGGTTGGGGCGCTGTCTGGAATTCTCTGAAGGCTCAGGGACTATGGAATCAGGAGGAGAGTCTCCTCCCAATAAACATTCTGGAATTGAGAGCAGTTCTCAATGCCCTTCTGGCTTGGCCCCAGTTAATAACTCGGGGGTTCATCAGGTTTCAGTCGGACAACATCACGACTGTAGCTTACATCAACCATCAGGGAGGGACAAGAAGCTCCCTAGCAATGATGGAAGTATCAAAGATAATTCGCTGGGCAGAGTCTCACTCTTGCCACCTGTCAGCAATCCACATCCCGGGAGTGGAGAACTGGGAGGCGGATTTCTTGAGTCGCCAGACTCTTCATCCGGGGGAGTGGGAACTTCATCCGGAGGTCTTTGCCCAAATACTTCGACGTTGGGGCAAACCAGAGATAGATCTCATGGCGTCTCGCCAGAACGCCAAACTTCCTCGCTACGGGTCCAGATCCAGGGATCCGGGAGCGGTTCTGATAGATGCTTTGACAGCACCTTGGAACTTCAGGATGGCTTATGTGTTTCCACCCTTCCCGCTGCTTCCTCGATTGATTGCCAAAATCAAACAGGAGAGAGCATCAGTAATTCTAATAGCACCTGCTTGGCCACGCAGGACTTGGTATGCAGATCTAGTGGACATGTCATCCTGTCCGCCTTGGTCTCTACCTCTAAGACAGGACCTTCTGATACAGGGTCCATTCAAACATCAAAATCTAACTTCTCTGAAGCTGACTGCTTGGAAATTGAACGCTTGATTTTATCAAAACGTGGTTTTTCTGAGTCGGTTATTGATACCCTGATTCAGGCTAGGAAGCCTGTTACCAGAAGGATTTACCATAAAATATGGCGGAAATACCTATACTGGTGCGAATCCAAAGGTTACTCCTGGAGTAAGGTTAGGATCGCTAGGATATTGTCTTTTCTACAAGAAGGTTTAGAAAAGGGTTTATCAGCTAGTTCATTAAAGGGACAGATTTCAGCTCTGTCCATCTTGTTACACAGACGGCTGTCAGAAAATCCAGACGTCCAGTCCTTTTGTCAGGCTTTAGCTAGGATCAAGCCTGTGTTTAAAGCTGTTGCTCCACCATGGAGTTTAAACTTAGTTCTTAACGTTTTACAGGGTGTTCCGTTTGAACCCCTTCATTCCATTGATATAAAAATGTTATCTTGGAAAGTTCTGTTTTTAATGGCTATTTCCTCGGCTCGAAGAGTCTCTGAGTTATCAGCCTTACATTGTGATTCCCCTTATCTGATTTTTCACTCAGACAAGGTAGTTCTGCGTACTAAACCTGGGTTCTTACCTAAGGTAGTCACTAACAGGAACATCAATCAAGAGATTGTTGTCCCATCCTTGTGTCCAAATCCTTCTTCAAAGAAGGAACGTCTTTTACACAATCTGGATGTAGTTCGTGCCCTCAAGTTCTACTTGCAGGCAACTAAAGATTTTCGCCAAACTTCTTCCTTGTTTGTCGTTTACTCTGGACAGAGGAGAGGTCAAAAAGCTTCTGCTACCTCTCTCTCTTTTTGGCTTCGTAGCATAATACGTTTAGCCTATGAGGCTGCTGGACAGCAGCCTCCTGAAAGAGTTACAGCTCACTCCACTAGAGCTGTGGCTTCCACTTGGGCCTTTAAAAATGAGGCCTCTGTTGAACAGATTTGCAAGGCTGCAACTTGGTCTTCGCTTCATACTTTTTCCAAATTTTACAAATTTGACACTTTTGCTTCTTCGGAGGCTATTTTTGGGAGAAAGGTTCTTCAGGCAGTGGTTCCTTCTGTATAATGAGCCTGCCTATCCCTCCCGTCATCCGTGTACTTTTGCTTTGGTATTGGTATCCCAGAAGTAATGATGACCCGTGGACTGATCACACATAACAGAAGAAAACATAATTTATGCTTACCTGATAAATTCCTTTCTTCTGTTGTGTGATCAGTCCACGGCCCGCCCTGTTTTAAGGCAGGTAAATATCTTTTAAATTATACTCCAGTCACCACTTCACCCTTGGTTACTCCTTTCTCGTTGATTCTTGGTCGAATGACTGGGACTGACGTAGAGGGGAGGAGCTATATGCAGCTCTGCTGGGTGAATCCTCTTGCATTTCCTGTTGGGGAGGAGTTATATCCCAGAAGTAATGATGACCCGTGGACTGATCACACAACAGAAGAAAGGAATTTATCAGGTAAGCATAAATTATGTTTTTACCTCAAATTCCTCCGTAGCTACATCCTATTGTAAAGGACTAATAAGCAGCAAATCAGTATGTCTGTCCCGGGACAGGCAAAGGAACAAGCTTTGTGCACTCATCTTATTTCCCTATTCAGTTTAAGGAAGTTTACTATGAAATCTCATCAGATCACAGTAAAAGTGTTCATGACATCAGCACTGTTGATGCTGATTGGCTGCTGTTCCTTTCTTCATTATTTTTTTATTTTTACCTGCAGCTGGGCAGCAGCTGAAGTATAACGTTTTAGACAGAACTTACTCTGGTGAGCTGAGGAAATTGTGAGGTAAAATATTTTCCTTTTTTACATAGATACTCAGCTGATATTTTCCTGTCGGCTTTTTAGTTATATGCTAAATCACTTGAAACTGATGCAGTATGAGTATTATGTCCCTTTAAAGGTCATAAGATTTCACAGCTGTCCGACTAACATGCGGTTTTGGTCTTCTCATTTTCAGGTACCTGTATACTCTGGATGTTCCAGAGGGGTTTTTAATCAATCAACCAGATCAGACACTGGAAATTTTGATGAGTGAGCTTAACCCAGAGGTTATGGACCAGTTCTACATGAAAGATGGTGTTACTGCAAATGATGTCACTCGTGTGAGTTCTGCATTTATCGTAATAAGATATCACTTTTAAACTATATTATCTTCCCTACCTAGTTTCCATCTGCTAGTGCTACTTATTAAATGCTCTGCCTGAAGAGCAGTACATAATTTTTAATTTATTTTTTCCAATTTTGTTTTATTTTAGATGAGTGGAATTCGTGACCTGATACCAGGTTCTGTCATTGATGCCACAATGTTCAGTCCTTGTGGTTATTCAATGAATGGCATGAAATCGGATGTAAGTACTGACCTTAATTGTGACCTCTATATACAATTGGATATTCCATGTTGGTTAAACTTCTAATTTTGACATTTATATAAAACTGTATTTAATGTTTAATATCTCTACAGGGAACTTACTGGACCATTCACATCACTCCAGAGCCAGAATTTTCATATGTTAGTTTTGAAACTAATGTATCACTAACAACGTATGATGATCTGATTAGTAAAGTTGTTGATGTTTTCAAGCCAAGGAAATTTGTGACAACTCTATTTGTTAATCAGGTATGTTTGTGTTAATTTTTATTTCATTGCTTAATTTTCCAGTGCGCATGAAAAATGCCTGTATAGCCATATTTATCACATATTTACGTACATTTTTAGTAGTTATGCTTGTCATTTTACAAAGACAAAAATCCTTAAATGGACTTAAAACCCAATTTTTTTTCTTTCATGATTCCGGTAAGAGAATACAATTTTAAAAAAACTTTTCAATTTACTTCTATTATCTATTCTTTAGATATCCTTTGTTGAAGAAATAGCAATGCACATGGATGAGCCAATCACACAAGGCATCTATGTGCAGCCACCAATCAGCAGCTACTGAGCCTGTTGATATCCTTTGATGAAAAAAATATCTAGAGAATGAACCATATACTAGATAATATAAGTAAATTGGAAAGTTGCATGCTATTTCTTAATGATGAAAATAAACAATTTTGGGTTTCATGTCCCTTCTAGATTATGCCTTTATTACCCATTCCCTAACTTTGCAAAACAAGCATTGTTATTTTGAGTTTTACACATTATATTGTACATTAATATCTCTCCCTGTTTCTAAGCCCCTGCATGCTGCCTTTATCTCTGTGCATTGTATTAGCTTTTTACATCAAGACAGTGCTAGTTTGTGTACCATATAGGTAACATTCTGCTCACTCCTGTGGAGTTTCGAATGAGCTAGCACTAATTGGCTAAAATACAAGTTTATAAATAGCACAGAGATAAGGGGGTAGTCTGTAGTGTCTTAAAGATGCAAGGTAATCAGAGGTAAAACGTGTATTAATATAAAAGTGTATAAAGCTGGGAATGGGTAATAAAGGGGTTTTCTCTTTTTACACAATACAATTTTTCAAATACTGTCCCTTTAAAGGAACTTATAACCCCAAATTTTCATTCTTTATTCAAATAGAGCATACATTTTTAAACAACTTTCCAATTTACTTCTAATATCAATGTTGCTTCATTCTTTTGGCATCCTTTGTTGAAGGATCAGCAATGCACTACTGGCAGCTAGCTGAACATATTGGTAATCCAATGACAAGGCATATATGTACAGCCAGCAATTCACTCCTGAGTTTACTAGGTGTGCTTTTCAACCGAGGATAACAAGGGAACTAAGCTTGGAATGTTTAAAATTGTATACTCTGTCTGAATCATGCATGAAAAAAATAGGATTCATGTCCCTTTAGCAAGTTAAAGGGAAAGTAAAGCCAAACTGAAACTTTCATGATTTAGATAGAAGTAAATTGGAAAGTTGTTTAAAATGGCATGCTCTATTATCTAATTTGCTTAATTCTCTTGGTAGCCTTTGTTGAAAAGTATGCCTAGGTAGGCTGAGTAGCAGTGGACTACTGGGAGCAAGCTGCGGATTGCTGGCTGCACATTTATTCCTCTTAATTACCCAATGTGCTCAGCGAGCTCTCAGTATTACATTGCTGCTCCTTCAACAAAAGATACCAAGAGAAGGAAGCAAATTTGATGAAAGGTAAATTGTAAAGATGTTTACAATTGTATACTCTGTATCGTGAAACAAATTGGTTGCATGTCCATCAAGCTATATATTTATAATGCTATAATGACAAAAATGTGTCTAAGTGGCAATTGTATATTTAGATTTTTTATTTATTTTTTTAAATCCAGTATCTGTTTAAGGGTTTTCTGGTGCTCACAAAATAAAACAAATTAAATATTGCTAAAGGAAACTTAAATACCTCAAATACAATAGAAATGGAGTCTTCCACTGAGGGGTCATCAAATGCTCTATTCGAGATTTAAAGGGACACTTAACACCTGAAAGCTAAATTCCTTAAATCTAACTCTTTCTGATTAATGAAACTCAAGTAATCACTGATGTCTATGCCATCTTGGAAGCTGACCCAAATTGTTTAAAAAAAAAAAAAGTTTTTAAATACAATGCTGTACCTGTGCTTGGTATTCTTATGTATGCTGCCATATTGTAACGTGCGTTGCACAGATACATGAACAGCGCATTGCTCTGTTATGTATGCACTATGCTGCTTAGAGGAATTGCGCTCACTGTTATACAGAGTGTGTGCTGCAGCGTTTGTAAAGACATTTTTATTTGTGAATGAATAGTATTTTTAACATAATATATATTAAAAATGTTATTGTAAAAAACAAATTACATTTTATAATGTTCCCTAAACAAACCTGATGAAGTCAGTGCACGGCTCCAGACACCATACTTGAAAATTGCAAGCTACTGGGAGAGAGGGGAGAGAACAGTCCTGGGAATAATGGGTAAAGCTTTGCGTAGTAAAATACGAGCTCCGTGGTGTGGTGGTTATATCTAATGGTTCCTGACCCTGCAGTACATAATACTGCACCGGGAGTTCCTTTCTCTTTCAGCCCTAATGTTAAAACCCTCCTGGGACTTGAAGCGCGACTCCTACTGTTGACTTGACATAGACAGCCCAGCTCGTCACTGCCAGGGAGCGTGCGCAAACTCCACAACGGCAGCCTGTCACAGCCAGTGAGTATCTGGTAGCCGTCTTCAAACTACTGTCTGTCAGTAGGAGTCGCGCTTCAAGTCCCAGGAGGATTTTAACATTTGGGCTGAAAGAGAAAGGAACTCCTGGTGCAGTATTATGTACTGCAGTGTCAGGAACCATTAGATATAACCATCACACCACGGAGCTTGTATTTTACTATGCAAAGCTTTATCCATTGTTCCCAGGACTGTTTTCTCCCCTCCACCTCTCTCCCAGTAGCTTGCTATTTTCAAGTATGGTGCCTGGAGCCGTGCACTGACTTCATCAGATTTGTTAACTTTAGGGAACATTATAAAATGTAAGTTGTTTTTACAATAACATTTTCTCTTGTAAGGTGTATCCAGTCCACGGATCATCCATTACTTGTGGGATATTCTCCTTCCCAACAGGAAGTTGCAAGAGGATCACACACAGCAGAGCTGCTATATAGCTCCACCCCTAACTGCCATATCCAGTCATTCTCTTGCAACTCTCAACAAGCATGGAGGTAGTAAGAGAGAAGTGGTGTAACATAGTTGTTTTTTTACTTCAATCAAAAGTTTATTTTTAAATGGTACCGGAGTTGTACTATTTTGTCCCAGGCCGAAAAAGAAGAATCTGCCTGTGATTTCTATGATCTTAGCAGGTTGTAACTAAGATCCATTGCTGTTCTCACACATGACTGAAGAGAGAGGTAACTTCAGCGGGGGAATGGCATGCAGGTTATCCTGCTATGAGGTATGTGCAGTTAAAATTTTCTAGAATATGTGAATGCTAGAAAATGCTGCTGATACCATATTTATGTAAGGTAAGCCTGAATACAGTGATTTAATAGCGACTGGTATCATGCTTACTTTCTGAGGTAATACTCTTATAGATTTGCAATATAAAACGTTTGCTGGCATGTTTAAACGTTTTTATATATACTTTGGTGATAAAACTTTATTGGGGCCTAGTTTTTTTCCACATGGCTGGCTTAAATTTGCCTAGAAACAGTTTCCTGAGGCTTTCCACTGTGTTACTATGAGTGGGAGGGGCCTAATTTAGCGCTTTTTTGCGCAGTAAATTTTAGACTGAGACATCCAGCTTCCTCCAGGAGTCCCCTGAATGCTATAGTACCTCTCTCAAGGGCTCTTAGGCTATCCAAAATCGTTTGTTGGGGAAAGTAGGCCCACAGCAAGGCTGTGGCAGTTTGGTGTGACTGTTCAAAAAACGGATCAAAAAAGAGAGGTTTTTTTAACTAAGGGGTTAATCATCCATTCATCCATTTGCAAGTGGGTGCAATGCTCTGTTAGCTTATTATACAAACTGTAAAATTTTCGTTTGTTTTACTGCTTTTTTTCACTGTTTTTCAAATTCTGACAAAATTTGTTTCTCTTAAAGGCACAGTACAGTTTTTTATTTTTTGCTTAACTTGATTTAAAGTGTTTTCCAAGCTTGCTGGTCTCATTGCTAGTCTGTTTAAACATGTCTGACATAGAGGAAACTCCTTGTTCATTATGTTTAGAAGTCATGGTGGAACCCCCTCTTAAATTGAAATCAGTACATTTGGTACACATTCTAAGTAATAAAGATCATATTCTGTCTTTAAAAAATGTATCACCAGAGGAATCTGACGAGGGGGAAGTTATGCCGACTAACTCGCCCCACGTGTCCGACCCTTTGACTCCGCTCAAGGGACTCGCGCTCTAATGGCGCCAAATACATCTAGTGCGCCCATAGCGTTTACTTTACAAGACATGGCGGCGGTCATGGATAATACACTGTCAGCGGTATTATCCAGATTACCTGGGTTTAGAAGAAAGCGAGATAGCTCTGGAGTTAGAAGAAATACAGAGCATACTGACACTTTAAGAGCTATGTCTGATACTCCCTCACAATATACAGAAGCTGAGGAAGGAGAGCTAAATTCTGTGGGTGATGTTTCTGACTCAGGGAAAAAGATTCAACCTGATTCTGATATGTCTACATTTAAATTTAAGCTTGAACACCTCCGTGTGTTGCTCAGGGAGGTTTTAGCTGCTCTGAATGACTGTGATACAATTGCAGTGCCAGAAAAATTGTGTAGATTGGACAAACACTATGCAGTGCCGGTGTGCACTGATGATTTTCCAATACCTAAAAGGTTTACAGAAATTATTACTAAGGAATGGGATAGACCAGGTGTGCCGTTCTCTCCCCCTCCTATTTTTTAAGAAAATGTTTCCAATAGATGCCACCACACGGGACTTATGGCAGACAGTCCCTAAGGTGGAGGGAGCAGTTTCTACCCTAGCTAAGCGTACTACTATCCCTGTCGAGGACAGATGTGCTTTCTCAGATCCAATGGATAAAAAGTTAGAGGGTTACCTTAAGAAAATGTTTATTCAACAAGGTTTTATTCTACAGCCCCTTTCATGCATTGCCCCAGTCACTGCTGCTGCGGCTTTCTGGTTTGAGTCTCTGGAAGAGGCCTTACAGGTAGAGACCCCATTGGATGACATACTTGACAAGCTTAGAGCACTTAAGCTAGCCAATTCTTTTGTTTCTTATGCCATTGTTCATTTGACTAAACTAACGGCTAAAAATTCTGGTTTTGCTATTCAAGCGTGCAGGGCACTATGGCTTAAATCATGGTCAGCTGACGTTACTTCAAAGTCTAAGCTGCTTAACATATTCCCTTCAAGGGGCAAACCCTATTCGGGCCTGGTTTGAAGGAGATCATTTCTGATATCACTGGAGGAAAAGGTCATGCCCTTCCTCAGGATAGGTCCAAATCAAGGGCCAAACAGTCTAATTTTCGTGCCTTTCGAAACTTCAAGGCGAGTGCGGCATCAACTTCCTCTAATGCAAAACAAGAGGGAACTTTTGCCCAGTCCAAGTCAGTCTGGAGACCTAACCAGACCTGGAACAAAGGGAAGCAGGCCAAAAAGCCTGCTGCTGCCCCTAAGACAGCATGAAGTATCAGCCCCCTATCCAGTGACTGATCTAGTAGGGGGCAGACTTTCGCTCTTCGCCCAGGCTTGGGCAAGAGATGTCCAGGATCCCTGGGCGTTGGAAATTAACAAAAGTTAAAATAGATTTCAAAGCAAAGAATATAACGGATCAGATCTAAGACAGCAGCGGTCTGACATGTTTCGGCTCTCTGCCTTATTCATAGACCGTGCTGTCTTAGATACACAGCCTTCTTAAATTTACAAATCACAGTGACGTGTTATGTCTTAAGTTAACTCCTTGATTACCAGCTTACACATGCATTAACATTTTATTCCAGTGATACAAAGAGTTGATTCAAAAGTTTAGATACTACTAGAGCATTACTTAACACTCTAAAATAGAAAGTCTATTCAATCCACATAGACTAATTATACTAACATATACCATTATCTTATTTTAATAGTAATAGAACTATTACATAATAAGTTTATTTAGACATTTAAAGTCCTACAGCCAAATTTAAGGCGATGTATAGCTAGGGTATGTCACTTCCTATCTATTAACATTGTGAAAATTGTATCTCAGGGATATCTTCTGGACTTAAAAGCTTCTCCTCCAAAAGGGAGATTTCACCTTTCACAATTATCTACAAACCAGATAAAGAGAGAGGCATTGTTACACTGTGTTCAAGACCTCCTAGTTATGGGAGTGATCCACCCACTTCCAAAGGAGGAACAGGGACAAGGATTCTATTCAAATCTGTTTGTGGTTCCCAAAAAAGAGGGAACCTTCAGACAAATCTTAGATCTCAAGATCTTAAACAAATTTCTCAGGGTCCCATCTTTCAAGATGGACACTATTCGTACCATCCTGCCTATGATCCAGGAGGGTCAATACATGACTACAGTGAATTTAAAGGATGCGTATCTTCACATTCCGATACACAATGATCATCGGTTTCTCAGGTTTGCCTTCCTAGACAGGCATTACCAGTTTGTAGCTCTTCCATTTGGGTTAGCTACAGCCCCAAGAATCTTTATGAAGGTTCTGGGGTCACTTCTGGCGGTCCTAAGGCCGCGGGGCATAGCAGTGGCCCCTTACTTAGACGACATTCTGATACAGGCGTCAAATTTCCAAATTGCCAAGTCTCATACGGACATAGTTCTGGCATTTCTGAGGTTGCATGGGTGGAAAGTGAATGAAGAAAAGAGTTCTCTATCCCCTCTCACAAGAGTCTCCTTTCTGCGAACTCTAATAGATTCTGTAGAAATGAGGATTTACCTGACAGAGACCAGGTTATCAAAACCTCTCAAATCCTGCCGTGTTCTTTATCCCACTCCTCGCCCTTCGGTGGCTCAGTGTATGGAAGTAATCGGCTTAATGGTAGCGGCAATGGACATAGTGCCGTTCGCCCGCCTACATCTCAGACCGCTGCAACTCTGCATGCTCAGCCAGTGGAATGGGGATTACACAGATTTGTCCCCTCTACTAAATCTGGATCAAGAGACCAGGGATTCTCTTCTCTGGTGGCTATCTCGGGTCCATCTGTCCAAAGGTATGACCTTTCGCAGGTAGTTTAGACAATTGTTACGACAGATGCCAGCCTTCTAGGCTGGGGGGCAGTTTTGAACTCCCTGAAAGCTCAGGGATCGTGGACTCAGGAGGAGACACTCCTTCAGATAAACATTCTGGAACGAAGAGCGATATTCAATGCTCTTCAGGCTTGGCCTCAGCTAGCGACAATGAGGTTCATAAGATTTCAGTCGGACAACATCACGACTGTGGCTTACATCAATCATCAAGGGGGAACAAGGAGTTCCCTAGCGATGTTAGAAGTCTCAAAGATAATTCGCTGGGCAGAGATTCACTCTTGCCACCTATCAGCTATCCATATCCCAGGTGTAGAGAACTGGGAGGCGGATTTTCTAAGTCGACAGACTTTTCTTCCGGGGGAGTGGGAACTCCACCTGGAGGTGTTTGCACAATTGATTCATCGTTGGGGCAAACCAGAACTGGATCTCATGGCGTCTCGCCAGAACGCCAAACTTCCTTGTTACGGATCCGGGTCCAGGGACCCCAAGGCAACGCTGATAGATGCTCTAGCAGCACCTTGGTACTTCAACCTGGCTTATGTGTTTCCACAGTTTTTTCTGCTCCCTCGTCTGATTGCCAAAATCAAGCAGGAGAGAGCATCGGTGATCTTGATAGCGCCTGCGTGGCCACGCAGGACTTGGTATGCAGATCTGGTGGACATGTCATCCTTTCCACCATGGACTCTGCCGCTGAGACAGGACGTTCTACTTCAAGGTCCTTTCAACCATCCAAATCTAATTTCTCTGAGGCTGACTGCCTGGAGATTGAACGCTTGATTTCATCAAAGCGTGGTTTCTCCGAGTCAGTCATTGACACCTTAATTCAGGCTCGAAAGCCTGTCACCAGGAAAATCTATCATAAGATATGGCGTCAATATCTTTATTGGTGTGAATCCAAGGGCTACTCATGGAGTAAGGTCAGGATTCCCAGGATATTCTCTTTTCTCCAAGAAGGATTGGAGAAAGGATTGTCAGCTAGTTCTTTAAAGGGACAGATTTCTGCTCTGTCTATTCTTTTGCACAAGAGTCTGGCGGATGTTCCAGACGTTCAGGCATTTTGTCAGGCTTTAGTTAGAATCAAGCCTGAGTTTAAACCTGTTGCTCCACCTTGGAGCTTAAATTTGGTTCTTAAAGTTCTTCAGGGGGTTCTGTTTCAACCTCTTCATTCCATAGATATCAAACTTTTATCTTGGAAAGTTCTTTTTTTGGTAGCTATTTTCTCGGCTCGTAGAGTTTCCGAGTTATCTGCCTTACAATGTGATTCTCCTTATCTGATCTTCCATGCAGATTAAGGTAGTTCTGCGTACCAAACCTGGGTTTTTACCTAAGGTGGTATCTAATAAGAATATCAATCAGGAGATTGTTGTTCCATCATTGTGTCCTAATCCTTCTTCAAAGAAGTAACGTCTATTACACAATCTTGACGTGGTTCGTGCTTTAAAGTATTATTTACAAGCTACTAAAGATTTTCGTCAAACATCTGCTTTGTTTGTTGTCTACTCTGGACAGAGGAGAGGTCAAAAGGCTTCGGCAACTTCTCTTTCTTTTTGGCTAAGGAGTATAATATGCTTAGCTTATGAGACTGCTGGCCAGCAGCCTCCTGAAAGGATTACAGCTCATTCTACTAGAGCTGTGGTTTCCACATGGGCGTTTAAAAATGAGGCTTCTATTGAACACATTTGCAAGGCGGCGACTTGGTCTTCGCTTCATACCTTTTCAAAATTCTATAAATTTGATACTTTTGCTTCTTCGGAGGCTGTTTTTGGGAGAGAGGCTTTACAGGCAGTGGTACCTGCCTTGTCCCTCCCTTCATCCGTGTACTTTAGCCTTGGTATTGGTATCCCACAAGTAATGGATGATCCGTGGACTGGATACACCTTACAAGAGAACATAATTTATGCTTACCTGATAAATTTATTTCTCTTGTGGTGTATCCAGTCCACGGCCCGCCCTGTCAATTTTAAGGCAGGTATTTTTTCATTTTAAACTTGAGTCACCACTGCACCCTATGGTTTCTCCTTTCTTTGCTTGTCTTCGGTCGAATGACTGGATATGGCAGTTAGGGGAGGAGCTATATAGCAGCTCTGCTGTGGGTGATCCTCTTGCAACTTCCTGTTGGAAAGGAGAATATCCCACAAGTAATGGATGATCCGTGGACTGGATACACCACAAGAGAAATACATTTATCAGGTAAGCATAAATTGTTTTTAATATATTATGATGTTAAAAATACTATTCATTCACAAATAAAAATGTCTACAAACGCTGCAGCACACACTCTGCGTGTATCAGTCAGCGAGATTCCTCTAAGCAGCATAGTGCATAAATAATAGAGCAATGTGCTTTGCGTGTCACATTACTGCTGTGCTCATGTAAGTTACAATATGGCAGCATGCATAGAAATATCAAGTACAACATTGTAATTGAATACACTTTTTTTTTTTACACAATTTGGAGTAAGCTGGCAAGATTTCATAGAAATCAATGCTTACTTGTGTTTGATCAGAAGGAGTTAGATTTGTTTTTTTAGCAGGTGTTTAATGTCCCTTTTAAAGGGCATTTACCGTAAAATAAACAAATGGTCAACGGCTACCTCTAGTATTTTACTCTTCCATCGAAATGTTAAGTAATGTGCAGTATTCCCATATATTCTCTGGATTGGTTGCCAGCATGCTTGCAGACAATCTAGAGCAATATATACATAGTTGTGCATTCAGAGGGCAGTGGGAAAGAGGCAGCAGTGCCTCTAGCATAAATTCAGTAGATACTGTCCAGATGCAGTATTTGTCAACAACATTGTGCTGCTATTGAGGCTGGGTATCATGAGCATGGCTGGGTTAAAAAACAATCCATATCTGTGTATAGGTTGACAAATATGCTATTAAAAAAAAAATCCTCTGAGTTTACTTTGACATTTTGGGTGTGTATATATTTGAGCCTTTCATACAGCACAGTTGTGACCCTATGAGGCAGTGAAGAAATGGATACTCTCTGTATTGGTTAAAAGGACAGTAAACCCCCAAAATATTTTTTTAATTTTTTTCATGACTCGAATAGAAAATTATTTTAAAAAACTTTCCAATTTGCTTCATTCGCTTGTTCTTTGCTGAAGGAACAGCATTTTACTACTGGCGGCTAGCTGAACACATCTAGTTAGCTAATCACAACAATCAGCAGCTACCTCCCACTAGTGTAGGATATGTGCGTATTTTTTCAACAAAGGATACTAAGAGCACAAAGCACATTTAAAAATAGAAGTGAATTTACGTGTCTTAAAATGAAATGTGCAATCTGTATCCTGCAAGTTTAATTTTGACTTTCCCATCCCTTTTTAATTATTGCTCTGTTAATTTTAATATATTTGACTATTAACCTTTTACTAATATGAAATAAAAACTGAGTGGTGCCCTCCTATGAGAAGTAGATAATTTTGCACTAGAGGATAGCACACAGGTTGTAGCAACACCTTAATGGTTGGAGTGCTGGGCTTACTTCTAATTAAAATATATATATATATATATCTATCTCTCTCCTAAGATATGGGTGAGTCCACGGCGTCAATTACTGTTAGGAATATCACTCCTGACCAGCAGGAGGAGGCAAAGAGCACTACAGCAAAGCTAAGTATCCCTCCCCTTGTCACAATCCCCAGTCATTCTCTTTCCCTTCAATGCAAAGAGGAGGTGAAGTATGGTGTCTGTAAAAGATTTTTCTTCAATCAAGATTTTATTTTGAAAGCCAGAGTAGGTTTGCTCCTGATCTTTCCTGTCAAGACTGGGTCTAGCTGTACTCCTCGTTAGTCTCTTCAGTAGGGTAGCTTTCAAGCAGTTACGAACTTGTGGGGTGGGCCTCACTGCTTTTTTTTTTAACAAGTTGCTGCCCTTGCATAGAAAGTCAGAGTAGGTTTAGTCTGTCTTTTCTTGTTTTCACCAGTCTCTGTAAGAAGTGGCTTCCTCTCATACTGGGTGAGCTGTCCTGCCGGTGCAGTTAAGTGCAGTTTTTGTTTTTTTGTAAGAGAAACACTGGCACTAAAGCAGAATAGCTTCACTTTATTTGAAACTAGATTCCTGTATTATCCAACAGGACTCATTTGGCAGGGAACAGGCACTGGGGCTTAGAGATGTGTGTTAAATCACTGGTAGCTCAGTAGTATTGGGATTCTGTGGTAAAACGGATGGGTCCGGTACATGTCTCAGTTTAGGATCTAACACCTGACATGTCACGGAACGTTTCAATAAAGGTATTTTGTTATGGCCGCTGGGACCGCCTCTGTCATACTAAAGGTAGGCGGATCCTTCTGAGGCAGTAATTTTTCCTAAAGCGCGCGCCTTTCCTCATAGTGGCGTAGCTTATAGCAGAAGTGAACAAGTCTCTGCAGAAATTATACGGAGCTGCTAGGAATTACTACAGGCTCCGTTTTCAAGTCTTTTCTGGAGTGCAGAGGGGGGCAGGTAGGCACCTCAGTGATATGGCTGAGGTGTAGAGGTATCATGTTCTAGTCGTATAAATCCTCAATTTCACCTTAGAGGCAGGTTTGGTCATTAATTTAGCTCACAATTCATATGGTAAATGAAAAAGTATAAAGCCCTGTTTAACAGTTCGTGTTTACTTTGGGAACTGATGCTCTTAAAGGGACAGTGTTAAAAATTTTATTTTTTGTAAAAAAAAAAAAAAAAAATTCTTGTTGCTTGTGCTTCAATTTTAATTACAAGATGGACCAGTAGTCTGTGTCTCCTGCTGAATGCAAGCTTTGTCTAAATAACCAAGTTGAACCTCCTTTGCCCCTTTTGTCCTGATTGTATTGAGAGAACATCAATGTAGAAAGAGACTGTTGCTGAGCCACCACTCTCTCAGGTTGATGCTGCTCAGGCAATGTCGCAGCTTTCTCCTCAAACATCCCAAGCCTTAACACATGCAGTGCCCTGTAGTTCCTCGCAATCTCCTGGAGGGGTATATTTGCATGCAGAAATTGCCATCCAGGTACCCTCAACGGTATCTGAGGTGTTAGCTGCCATTCCCATGCTTCAGGGAAGACGCAAGAGGAAAATTAGAGAATCAGAAAGTAAGGTTTTTGATCCAGTCCAGGCTACCCAAGTTGCTCTTTCTCATAAGTCAGAAGCGGAAGATACTTCGGTAGCCTCTGAGGGTGAGATCTCGGACTCGGATAGTATAATTCCTCCTTCTGATGCTGAAGTTGTTTCCTTCAGATTTAAGCTTGAAACCTTCGTGTTTTATTAAAGGAGGTTTTGGCTACCTTGGGTGACTCTGTTGTCGTTGTCAACCCTAAGAAATTTAGCAAACTAAATAGATACTTTGATGTTCCCTCCTGGAGGTGTTTTCTGTGCCAGACCATGCTACGGAGATTATTGCCCGGGAATGGGAGAGACCTGGAATTCCTTTTTCCCCTTCTCCGGTTTTAAGAAAGATGTTCCCGGTGGCTGACTCCATTAAGGAGTCATGGCATATGTTACCCAAGGTGAAAGGGGCAATTTCTACCCTGACGGAGAACTACTATTCCTATTGAGGATAGCTGCTCTTTCAAGGACCCTATGGACAAGAAGCTGGAGGCTTACTTGAAAAAGATGTGTATTAATCAGGGTCTTCAATGGCAACCGGCGGTGTGTATTGCTACCGTGACAAGTGCTGCAGCCTTTTGGTTTGACTCTTTGAGTCTCTTCAAGCAGAGACTCCTTTGGAGGAGATAGAGGATAGGATTAAAGCCCTTAAGTTAGCCATTTCTTTTATTAATGACGCTTCATTGCAGGTCATTAAGTTGGGAGCCAAAATATCTGGTTTCGCAATATTGGCGCATAGAGCATTATGGCTGAAATTGTGGTCAGCAGATGTTTCCTCTAAGTCTAAACTTTTGGCGATTCCTTAAGAGTAAGACCTTGTTTGGGCCGGGTTTGGCAGAAATTTCCGATATCACGGGTGGTAAAGGATCTTTTCTGACACAAGATAAGAATATCCCGAAAGGACGTCGGAATCATATTCGTTCCTTTCGTAACTTCAGAGGTAAGTCTTAAAGACTTTTCCTCCCAGGGGCAGGTTCCACCTCTTAAGATTATCTGCAGACCAACTAGAGAGGTGTTCTTGAAATGTGTACAGGATCTTTATAGTTCCAATACAGGAACAGGGTCTAGCGTTCTATTCCAATCTGTTCGTGGTTCCCAATAAGAGGGAACTTTTCAGACCTTTTCTAGATCTAATGTGTCTTAAGTTTCTCAGTGCCGTCCTTTAAGATGGAGACTATCCGCTCCATTCTTCCTTAAGTGCAAGAGGGTCAGTTCATGACTATAATAGACCTGAAGGATGCATACCTCCATGTTCCCATTCACAGGGATCATCACAAATTTCTGAGATTTGCTTTTCTGGACAAATACTTCCTGTTTGTAACTCTTCCATTTGGCCTCGCCACAGCTCCCAGAAATTTCTCAAAGGTCCTGGGGGCTCTTTTGGCAGTGATTCGTTCTCAGAATTGCAGTGGCGCCTTATCTGGATGACATTCTGGTTCAGGCGCCATCTTTTCATACAGAGATCTTGTCTTTTCTTCGCTCTCACGGATGGAAGGTGAATTAGGAAAAGAGTTCCCTTGTTCCGGCTACAAGGGTGGTCTTCCTAGGAACAATTATGGATTCCCTATCAATGAAAATATTCCTGACTGAAATCGGAAAAGCCAAGATTCTTTCCTCTTGCCTATCTCTACAGTCTGCTGTACGGCCCTCAGTGGCCCTATGTATGGAGATAATTGGTCTGATGGTGGCTTCCATGGATATAGTTCCTTTTGCTCAATTCCATTTGAGAGCTCTGCAGTTATGCATGCTCAGTCAATGGAACATGGATTATGCAGATCTGTCTCAGAAGATAGTTCTAGATCAGTCAATGAGAGATTATCTTCCATGGTAGCTGTCTCATGAACATCTGTCTCAGGGGATATGCTTTCAAAGACCCTAATGGGTGATTGTGACCAGACGCCAGCCTGATGGGCTGGGAAGCAGTCTGGGACTCATTGAAGGTGCAAGGACTTTGGTCTCAGGAGGAATCTGCTCTCCCCATAAACATTTTGGAGTTGAGAGAGATCTTTGATGGCTTGGCCTCAACTGGCCTTAGCCCGATTTATCAGGTTCCAGTCAGACAACATAACCTCAGTGGCTTACATCAACCACCAGGGAGGAAATCTTGAGTTCTTAGCTATGAAGGTGGATCGAATCATTCAGTGGGCGGAAGCTCACAATTGCTGTTTGTCTGCCATCCACATATCAGGAATGGACAACTGGGAAGCGGATTTCCTGAGCAGACAGACTTTTCATCCCAGGGAGTAGGAACTCCATCCGGAGGTGTTCTCCAGGTTAACCATCAAATGGGGGGTACCAGAAATTGGATCTGATGGTGCCTCGACAGAAAGCCAAGCTTCCAAAGTACAGTTCAAGGTCAAGGGACCCTCAGGCCTTTCTGAAAGATGCTCTGGCAGTTCCTTGGAACTTCAGTTTGGCATACCTTTTTCACCCGTTTGCTCTCCTTCCATGAGTCATTGCTCGGATCAAGCAGGAAAGAGCATCAGTGATTTTAATAGCTCTGGCGTGGCCACGTAGGATCTGGAATGCACACCTAGTGGAAATGTCGTCTGCCACCATGGAGACTTCCTCTCAGGGGGAAGGACCTTCTACTTCAGGGTCCTTTGCTTCATCCAAATCTTGTTTCTCTGAAGCAGACTGCTTGGAGATTGAACGCTTAATTTTATCTAAACTTGTTTTTTCTGAGTCGGTCATTGAGACCATGATTCAGGCTCGTAAGCCTGTTGCTAGAAAGATTTACCATAAGATATGTCGTAAATATCTTCATTGGTGTGAAGCCAAGGGATACTTTTGGAGTAGGGTCAGGATCCCAAGAATTTTATCTTTTCTCCAGGAAGGTCTGGAGAAAGGTTTGTCTGTCTTCTCTGAAGGGCCAGATTTCTACTCCATTTTGCTGCACAAGCGTCTGGCGGAGGTGCCAGATGTGCAATCTTTTTGTCAGGCCTTAGTCAGTCAGATAAATGTGTTTTTTAAAGGATATGGTGAGTCCACGACCCCACCCTGTATTTTAAGACAGGTTTTTTTTTTTAACCTCAGGCACCTCTACACCTTGTGTTCTCATTTTCTCCATTTTCCTTCAGTTGAATGACTGAGGATTGTGGGAAGGGATACTTAACAGCTTTGCTGTGGTGCTCTTTGCCTCCTCCTGCTGGTCAAGATTGAGTGATATTCCCAACAGTAATTGAGGATGCCATGGACTCACTATATCCGGAAAGACAATTTATCAGGTAAGCATAAATTTTGTTTTTATTTTTACTATTCTAGCCTTTTCATGTTTGATGCAGGCCTGCACTATTGTCACATTACCAAATATTAAAATATTTTGTTCTTGTTAAATTGAAAGGTTATTTTGTGGTACACTTTTTTTTATTTATTTTTTAGTTAAAACACTATGTGTGTATGTATATATGTATTTTTTCACCACGTTATGTTTTGCAGAGCTCCAAATGTCGCACAGCATTCGCTTGTGCACAGAAGATCGAAGGCTTCAAACGTCTTGACCGCCAGTTTGCCCAATTCAATAATTACAATTTTGTTTTCACCAGTTTTGCCAAGAATCAGCTGCAGCAGAGTTGATTAGAAAAAATGAGGAAAAAACGAAAAAAGAAAACCAATAAAGAAGGTGGTGGGTGCTTTCTAGCTAATACCAGGGGCCACTCATTCAGTGCCCCCCACCTAGTACCTAAATATAACTATAGTTTGAGTTTGAATTGTATCAACTATTATGTCAAGGAGTTAGTTAACTTGCATGAATGCTCTCTCCTGCGTGTAGGTTTTCTATGCCACCATTGCTGTGAAATTGAAGTGCATGTATATAAATTAAATGCATACTGTAAAAGACTGTACAAAAATTATAAAAGTGCACATTGTTCTACACACAGCATATGTTTTCTACAGGTATCGCCTAAAATTCTCCACAGACAAGGTTTTCGCCCTCATTAGTTTCGTTCCTTGGGTCAGTAAAAGATTCACTTAGATTTGTGAATTGACTACCAAGTGTATGTGCCTCATTTAACCTTTGTGAGCCATTTTTTTAAGGGAAAACTATTTAATTCACTATTAATGCTGGTAAACTGGTCATGCTCACACTTCCTTATTTGAACAATATTTCTCACTTTGGGGCTTTTAATGATACTCATGGACTTACTGCTTTAATGCCCAAAGAGGCAAAAATTTGACCTGAAGGTTTGCTAAGAAATGGTCTAGGTTATTTGTGCCCTAAGGATCATTCTCTGCACAGTTTGCTACCGTTACTGATAGTGTACACTATACTTTCAGTCTAGATGTAACTTCATTTTCATTTTTGAAGTAGATGCAATGTTCTTTCATATGATCACTAAAAGAAGCCCAGTGACATGCTGTATTTGACGGTTCTGTAATCTAATTTGCTCCTTTGTGAATTGATGTGGTGATTCATTTTACCATGGTTAGGTAGCATCATGTAATTAGTATCGAACGTAATTTGGAAATCTGGACTGGAACATTTTTTTTTTATTTTATTTTTTACCTTCACCTATACACAAATATCGCAACATGTTGGTAAATATGGTTAAGTTTTTTTTTTTTTATTTCAGATGAGTTAACTACATTTGGAGCCTTGAAATAAGTTACACCCCCCATGTTAACTGCAGAAATGTTCTTTGTGCATTAATACATGAACACTTTGAAGTGTTTGAAAATGCTTGGCTTGAAACTAAGATTTGTGGAACATCCTTGTTGTTTTTAAGCATATGTTTGACGGCTTCATTCAAGAAGTTTTCTGTCAACATTGGTTTTCTTCTAGGGCAAGTAAAAACATTTTAGATTTTTTTTGGTGCTTTTTTTTTTTTGAGGACCAATATTTCAAGTGGGTTCCTGTGTCCATAAATTACTATTGTTGAAATAGTTTGACCCAGGTTTATCAAAGATGCATCATGAGTTACTTTGAGCAAGTATATAAATGACCTGTTTGAAGGAAGAAAAATGTATTACTAGGATATCTAGCTCAGTGGGAGATGGGAAGTCATGGTGTCTTAATTTCTCTCTGCAGTGTTAGACTGATCAATTAAAATGTACTGAAATACATCTGTACCACAGTCCTAATGCTTTAATAAAATTTTGCTTAATTCATGAGTTTTGTCTGGGTTTTTTTATATTTGGTTTATTTTTGTTAACATTACTACAGAACATAGTAATGATGATGTAAATGCAAGTATGTCACTAAATCATACTGTAATATCCACCTCCAAGCAAACCTTTCTAGTATATTCAATGTGGATTTATTAGAAAATTATTTCTGTATTGTGTAATCTGTGTACTAAACACTACTGTATACTAAATCTTTGGCACTTTCACCAGTTAAAGATCCTATACAAGTGTAGTGTTACTGAGGCTGGGGTTATAGTCACTATACTTTAAAGGGACAGTCTACCGTAGAATTGTTGTTTTAAAAGATAGATAATCCCTTTATTACACATTCCCCAGTTTTGTATAACAAACCGTTATATTAATATACTTTTCACCTCTGTGATTACCTTGTATCTAGGAACCTTCTTCCAGCCCCCTGATCACATGACTGTTTATTATCTATTGTCTTAAATTTAGCATTGTTTTGTGCTAAATCTTAAATAAATCCCCTGTGCCTAAACAGTGTGATCTATATGGCCCACGTGTACTTTCTGTCTTTGTGTTGAAAAGAGATTTAAAAAGCATGTGATAAGAGAGAGCCCTCAAAGGCTTAGAAATTAGCATATGAGGCTACTTATCATTAGTTTAAACTAAGAATACCAAGAGAAAAAAGCAAATTTGATAAAAGTAAATTGGAAATTTAAAATGAAGTCCTATCTGAATAATGAGTTTAATTTTATACTAGACTGTCCCTTTAAGTAACTCCAGGCTGAGAACTTTTTTTTATATATTTTTTAAACTAGAATTGCCAAAGTTAATGCAGGAAGGTGTAAGTATCAAGTGTAGTGTGTGTATACCTACCAACCTTTTTCTTTCCCTCTAAACATCCCCTTCTATATTGTCAACTTGTAGCTTTTTGTAACCTACTGCCTTTGCAAATGCAGTTTCTCTTGTAAGGTGTATCCAGTCCACGGGTTCATCCATTAGCTGCAAGAGGACACCCACAGCAGAGTTGTCTATATAGCTCCTCCCCTAACTGCCACCCCCAGTCATTCTCTTGCAGCTCTCGACAAGATAGGAAGTTTCAAGAGATATGTGGTGAGTTAGTGTAGTTTTACCTTCAATCAAAAGTTTATTTTTAAACGGTACCGGCGTTGTACTGTTTTACACTCAGGCAGAATTTAGAAGAAGAATCTGCCTGGAGGTTGATGATCTTAGCGGTTTGTAACTAAGGTCCATTGCTGTTCTCACGCATAACTGAAGAGTATGGGAAAGACTTCAGTTGGGGGAACGGTTTGCAGAGTACCTGCTTTGAGGTATGTTCAGTATATTTCTAGAGGTGATGAGATCTAGAAAATGCTGACAGAGCCTTGTATAATTGAGGTAAGCCTGATGCAGTGATTTGACTGGGATCATGCTTACAAAAAGGGTAATATTCATTTTAATACTCATATTTCTTAGTGACAAAACGTTTACATGTTATATAGAAAAAACGTTTTCTCTCTGAGGGTGACAAATCATTTTTTTGGGGCCTAGTTTCCACATGGCTAGTCAGATACTCCTAGGAGTATTTCTTTCATGTAATTAGCAAGAGTCCATGAGCTAGTGACGTATGGGATATACATTCCTACCAGGAGGGGCAAAGTTTCCCAAACCTCAAAATGCCTATAAATACACCCCTCACCACACCCACAATTCAGTTTTACAAACTTTGCCTCCGATGGAGGTGGTGAAGTAAGTTTGTGCTAGATTCTACGTTGATATGCGCTCCGCAGCAAGTTGGAGCCCGGTTTTCCTCTCAGCGTGCAGTGAATGTCAGAGGGATGTGAGGAGAGTATTGCCTATTTGAATGCAGTGATCTCCTTCTAAGGGGTCTATTTCATAGGTTCTCTGTTATCGGTCGTAGAGATTCATCTCTTACCTCCCTTTTCAGATCGACGATATACTCTTATATATACCATTACCTCTGCTGATTCTCGTTTCAGTACTGGTTTGGCTATCTGCTATATGTAGATGAGTGTCCTGGGGTAAGTAAGTCTTATTTTCTGTGACACTCCAAGCTATGGTTAGGCACTTTGTTTATAAAGTTCTAAATATATGTATTCAAACATTTATTTGCCTTGACTCAGAATGTTCAACTTTCCTTATTTTCAGACAGTCAGTTTCATATTTGGGATAATGCATTTTTGATTTGACCATTTTTTTCTTACCTTAAAATTTGACTTTTTCCCTGTGGGCTGTTAGGCTCGCGGGGGCTGAAAATGCTTCATTTTATTGCGTCATTCTTGGCGCGGACTTTTTTGGCGCAAAAAATTCTATTTCCGTTTCCGGGTCATACGTGTCGCCGGAAGTTGCGTCATTCTTTGACGTTATTTCACGCCAAAAATGTCGGCGTTCCGGATGTGGCGTCATTTTTGGCGCCAAAAAGCATTTAGGCGCCAAATAATGTGGGCGTCTTATTTGGCGCGAAAAAATAGGGGCGTCGCTTTTGTCTCCACATTATTTAAGTCTCATTTTTTATTGCTTCTGGTTGCTAGAAGCTTGTTCTTTGGCATTTTTTCCCATTCCTGAAACTGTCATTTAAGGAATGTGATCAATTTTGCTTTATATGTTGTTTTTTCTCTTACATATTGCAAGATGTCTCACGTTGCATCTGAGCCAGAAGATACTACAGGAAAATCGCTGTCAAGTGCTGAATCTACCAAAGCTAAGTGTATCTGCTGTAAACTTTTGGTAGCTATTTCTCCAGCTGTTGTTTGTATTGATTGTCATGACAAACTTGTTAAAGCAGATAATATTTCCTTTAGTAAAGTACCATTGCCTGTTGAAGTTCCCTCAACATCTAAGGTGCAGAATGTTCCTGATAATATAAGAGATTTTGTTTCTGAATCCATAAAGAAGGCTATGTCTGTTATTTCTCCTTCTAGTAAACGTAAAAAATCTTTTAAAACTTCTCTCCCTACAGATGAATTTTTAAATGAACATCATCATTCTGATTCTGATGACTCCTCTGGTTCAGAGGATTCTGTCTCTGAGGTTGATGCTGATAAATCTTCATATTTATTTAAAATGGAATTTATTCGTTCTTTACTTAAAGAAGTTCTAATTGCTTTAGAAATAGAGGATTCTAGTCCTCTTGATACTAATTCTAAACGTTTAGATAAGGTATTTAAAGCTCCTGTGGTTATTCCAGAAGTTTTTCCTGTTCCTAATGCTATTTCTGCAGTAATTTCCAAAGAATGGGATAAATTGGGTAATTCATTTACTCCTTCTAAACGTTTTAAGCATTTATATCCTGTGCCGTCTGACAGATTAGAATTTTGGGACAAAATCCCTAAAGTTGATGGGGCTATTTCTACCCTTGCTAAACGTACTACTATTCCTACGTCAGATGGTACTTCGTTTAAGGATCCTCTAGATAGGAAAATTGAGTCCTTTCTAAGAAAAGCTTATCTGTGTTCAGGTAATCTTCTTAGACCTGCTATATCTTTGGCTGATGTTGCTGCAGCTTCAACTTTTTGGTTGGAAACTTTAGCGCAACAAGTAACACATCGTGATTCTCATGACATTATTATTCTTCTTCAGCATGCTAATAATTTTATCTGTGATGCCATTTTTGATATTATCAGAGTTGATGTCAGGTTTATGTCTCTAGCTATTTTAGCTAGAAGAGCTTTATGGCTTAAAACTTGGAATGCTGATATGGCTTCTAAATCAACTTTACTTTCTATTTGGTTCTCAGTTGGATTCCATCATTTCAACTGTTACTGGTGGGAAAGGAACTTTTTTACCACAGGATAAAAAATCTAAAGGTAAAAGCAGAGCTAATAATCGTTTTCGTTCCTTTCGTTTCAACAAAGAACAAAAGCCTGATCCTTCATCCTCAGGAGCAGTTTCAGTTTGGAAACCATCTTCAGTCTGGAATAAATCCAAGCCAGCTAGAAAGGCAAAGCCTGCTTCTAAGTCCACATGAAGGTGCGGCCCTCATTCCAGCTCAGCTGGTAGGGGGCAGGTTACGTTTTTTCAAGGAAATTTGGATCAATTCTGTTCACAATCTTTGGATTCAGAACATTGTTTCAGAAGGGTACAGAATTGGTTTCAAGATAAGACCTCCTGCAAAGAGATTTTTTCTTTCCCGTGTCCCAGTAAATCCAGTAAAAGCTCAAGCATTTCTGAAATGTGTTTCAGATCTAGAGTTGACTGGAGTAATTATGCCAGTTCCAGTTCAGGAACAGGGGATGGGGTTTTATTCAAATCTCTTCATTGTACCAAAGAAGGAGAATTCCTTCAGACCAGTTCTGGATCTAAAAATATTGAATCGTTATGTAAGGATACCAACGTTCAAAATGGTAACTATAAGGACTATCTTGCCTTTTGTTCTGCAAGGGAATTATATGTCCACAATAGATTTACAGGATGCATATCTGCATATTCCGATTCATCCAGATCATTTTCAGTTCCTGAGATTCTCTTTTCTGGACAAGCATTACCAGTTTGTGGCTCTGCCGTTTGGCCTAGCTACAGCTCCAAGAATTTTTACAAAGGTTCTCGGTGCCCTTCTGTCTGTAATCAGAGAACAGGGTATTGTGGTATTTCCTTATTTGGACGATATCTTGGTACTTGCTCAGTCTTTACATTTAGCAGAATCTCATACGAATCGACTTGTGTTGTTTCTTCAAGATCATGGTTGGAGGATCAATTTACCAAAAAGTTCTTTGATTCCTCAGACAAGGGTAACCTTTCTGGGTTTCCAGATGGATTCAGTGTCCATGACTCTGTCTTTAACAGACAAGAGACGTCTAAAATTGATTGCAGCTTGTCGAAACCTTCAGTCACAATCATTCCCTTCGGTAGCCTTATGCATGGAAATTCTAGGTCTTATGACTGCTGCATCGGACGCGATCCCCTTTGCTCGTTTTCACATGCGACCTCTTCAGCTCTGTATGCTGAAGCAATGGTGACAGGATTACACGAAGATATCTCAAACAATATCTTTAAAACCGATTGTTCGGCACTCTCTAACATGGTGGACAGATCACCATCGTTTAATTCAGGGGGCTTCTTTTGTGCTTCCGACCTGGACTGTAATTTCAACAGATGCAAGTCTCACGGGTTGGGGAGCTGTGTGGGGATCTCTGACGGCACAGGGAGTTTGGGAATCTCAGGAGGTGAGATTACCTATCAATATCTTGGAACTCCGTGCAATTTTCAGAGCTCTTCAGTTTTGGCCTCTTCTGAAGAGAGAATTGTTCATTTGTTTTCAGACAGACAATGTCACAACTGTGGCATACATCAATCATCAAGGAGGGACTCACAGTCCTCTGGCTATGAAAGAAGTATCTCGAATTTTGGTTTGGGCGGAATCCAGCTCCTGTCTAATCTCTGCGGTTCATATCCCAGGTGTAGACAATTGGGAAGCGGATTATCTAAGTCGCCAAACGTTGCATCCGGGCGAATGGTCTCTTCACCCAGAGGTATTTCTTCAGATTGTTCAAATGTGGGAACTTCCAGAAATAGATCTGATGGCGTCCCATCTAAACAAGAAACTTCCCAGGTATCTGTCCAGATCCCGGGATCCTCAGGCGGAGGCAGTGGATGCATTATCACTTCCTTGGAAGTATCATCCTGCCTATATCTTTCCGCCTCTAGTTCTTCTTCCAAGAGTGATCTCCAAGATTCTGAAGGAATGCTCGTTTGTTCTGCTGGTAGCTCCAGCATGGCCTCACAGGTTTTGGTATGCGGATCTTGTCCGGATGGCCTCTTGCCAACCGTGGACTCTTCCGTTAAGACCAGACCTTCTGTCACAAGGTCCTTTTTTCCATCAGGATCTGAAATCCTTAAATTTAAAGGTATGGAGATTGAACGCTTGATTCTTGGTCAAAGAGGTTTCTCTGACTCCGTGATTAATACTATGTTACAGGCTCGTAAATCTGTATCTCGAGAGATATATTATAGAGTCTGGAAGACTTATATTTCTTGGTGTCTTTCTCATCATTTTTCTTGGCATTCTTTTAGAATACCGAGAATTTTACAGTTTCTTCAGGATGGTTTAGATAAGGGTTTGTCCGCAAGTTCTTTGAAAGGACAAATCTCTGCTCTTTCTGTTCTTTTTCACAGAAAGATTGCTATTCTTCCTGATATTCATTGTTTTGTACAAGCTTTGGTTCGTATAAAACCTGTCATTAAGTCAATTTCTCCTCCTTGGAGTTTGAATTTGGTTCTGGGAGCTCTTCAAGCTCCTCCGTTTGAACCTATGCATTCATTGGACATTTAAATTACTTTCTTGGAAAGTTTTGTTCCTTTTGGCCATCTCTTCTGCTAGAAGAGTTTCTGAATTATCTGCTCTTTCTTGTGAGTCTCCTTTTCTGATTTTTCATCAGGATAAGGCGGTGTTGCGAACTTCTTTTGAATTTTTACCTAAAGTTGTGAATTCCAACAACATTAGTAGAGAAATTGTGGTTCCTTCATTATGTCCTAATCCTAAGAATTCTAAGGAGAAATCGTTGCATTCTTTGGATGTTGTTAGAGCTTTGAAATATTATGTTGAAGCTACGAAATCTTTCCGTAAGACTTCTAGTCTATTTGTTATCTTTTCCGGTTCTAGGAAAGGCCAGAAAGCTTCTGCCATTTCTTTGGCATCTTGGTTGAAATCTTTAATTCATCTTGCCTATGTTGAGTCGGGTAAAATTCCGCCTCAGAGAATTACAGCTCATTCTACTAGGTCAGTATCTACTTCCTGGGCGTTTAGGAATGAAGCTTCGGTTGACCAGATCTGCAAAGCAGCAACTTGGTCCTCTTTGCATACTTTTACTAAATTCTACCATTTTGATGTATTTTCTTCTTCTGAAGCAGTTTTTGGTAGAAAAGTACTTCAGGCAGCGGTTTCAGTTTGAATCTTCTGCTTATGTTTTTCGTTAAACTTTATTTTGGGTGTGGATTATTTTCAGCAGGTATTGGCTGTCTTTATTTTATCCCTCCCTCTCTAGTGACTCTTGTGTGGAAAGATCCACATCTTGGGTAGTCATTATCCCATACGTCACTAGCTCATGGACTCTTGCTAATTACATGAAAGAAAACATAATTTATGTAAGAACTTACCTGATAAATTCATTTCTTTCATATTAGCAAGAGTCCATGAGGCCCGCCCTTTTTTTGTGGTGGTTATGATTTTGTATAAAGCACAATTATTCCAATTCCTTATTTTATATGCTTTCGCACTTTTTTATCACCCCACTTCTTGGCTATTCGTTAAACTGAATTGTGGGTGTGGTGAGGGGTGTATTTATAGGCATTTTGAGGTTTGGGAAACTTTGCCCCTCCTGGTAGGAATGTATATCCCATACGTCACTAGCTCATGGACTCTTGCTAATATGAAAGAAATGAATTTATCAGGTAAGTTCTTACATAAATTATGTTTTTCTTAAGGCCCTCTGACATTGAGTGCATGGTGGGAGGGGCCTATTTTCGCGCTCTAGATGCGCAGTTCATATTCAGACTGAGAAATCCAGCTTCCCTAAAGGAGTCCTCTGGCTTCTGAGGACCACTATAGAGGGCTTTTTCCTTTCCTAAATCATGTTTGAGGGCAGATAGGAGCTACAGCAGAGCTGTGGCAAGGTGTTTAACTGTTAACGTTTTTTAAATGTTTTTCAAATCCGGTTTGGGGCCTAAAGGGTTAATCATCCATTTGCAAGTGGGTGCAATGCTGCTTTAGTCCCTTATACACACTGTAAAAATTTTGAAGAGTTAACTACTTTTTAACATTGTTTTGCAGTTTATGTCTTAGTTTTTTTTCTCTTAAAGGCACAGTACCGTTTTTATTTAATTGCTGTTTCACATTAAAGTGTTTTACAAGCTTGCTGGTCTCATTACTAGTCTGTTAAACATGTCTGACATAGAGGAAACTCCTTGTTCAATATGTTTAGAAGCCATTGTGGAACCCCCTCTTAGAATGTGTACCAAATGTACTGAAATTTCTATAACTTATAAAGACCATATAATGGCATTTAAAGATTTATCACCAGAGGTTTCTCAGACTGACAAAAGGGAGGTTATGCCATCTAGCTCTCCCCACGTGTCAACCTATAACTCCCCCTCAAGTGACGCCAAGTACATCTAGCGCGTCCAATGCGTTTACCTTACAAGACATGGCGGCAGTTATGAATCATACCCTCACAGAGGTATTGTCCAAACTGCCAGGGTTACAAGGAAAGCGAGACAGCTCTGGGGCTAGAACAAATACAGAGCTTTCTGACGCTTGAGTAGCTATGTCCGATATACCCTCACAATGCTCCGAAGCCGTGGCAAGGGATTTGCTATCTGAGGGTGAGATTTCAGATTCAGGTAAGACGTTACTTCAGTCCGATTCTGAAATGACAGCCTTTAAATTTAAGCTTGAACATCTCCGCCTATTGCTCAGGGAGGTTTTAGCGACTCTGGATGATTGTGACCCCATTGTAGTTCCAGAGAAATTGTGTAAAATGGACAAATACTTTGCAGTGCCTGTTTACACTGGTTTTCCAGTCCCTAAGAGGTTTTCGGAAATTATTACTAAGGAATGGGATAGACCAGGTGTACCGTTCTCTTCTCCCTCCTGCTTTTTAAAAAGATGTTTCCCATAGATGCCGCCATAAGGGACTCGTGGCAGACGGTCCCTAAGGTGGAGGGAGCAGTCTCTACCCTAGCTAAGCGTACAACTATCCCCGTCGAGGACAGTTGTGCTTTCTTAGATCCTATGGATAACAATGGAGGCTCTCCTTAAGAAAATTTTTATCCATCAAGGTTTTATTCTCCAGCCTCTTGCATGCATTGCTCCAGTTACTGCTGCAGCGGCTTTTTGGTTCGAGTCTCTTGAGGAGGCTCTACAGGTGGAGACCCCGTTAGATGATATTTTAGACAGGATTAAAGCTCTCAAGTTAGCGAATTCCTTTATTTCTGACGCCGTTTTTCATCTGACCAAACTAACTGCTAAGAATTCAGGTTTTGCCATTCTGGCGCGCAGGGCGCTATGGCTTAAGTCCTGGTCAGCAGGCGTTACTTCTTAACATCCCCTTCAAAGGACAGACCCTATTCGGGCCGGGCCTGAAGGAGATCATTTCTGATATTACTGGAGGAAAAGGTCATGCCCTTCTCAGGATAGGTCCAATAAATTAATGACCAAACAGAATAATTTTCGTTCCTTTCGAAACTTCAAGAGTGGTGCAGCTTCAGCTTCCTCTAATGCAAAACAAGAGGGAAATTTCGCCCAGTCCAAACCAGTCTGGAGACTGAAGCAGGCCAAAAAACCTGCTGCCGCCTCTAAGACAGCATGAAGGAGACCGGATCTATTAGGGGGCCGACTTTCTCTCTTCGCCCTGGCCTGGGCAAGAGACGTCCAGGATCCCTGGGCATTAGAGATTGTTTCCCAGGGATATCTTCTGAGAAAGGCATTGTTACGTTGTGTTCAAGACCTACTGGTTATGGGAGTGATCCACCCAGTTCCAAAGGAGGAACAGGGGCAGGGCTTCTATTCAAATCTGTTTATAGTTCCCAAAAAAGAGGGAACTTTCAGACCAATCTTGGATCTCAAGATCCTAAACAAATTTCTCAGGGTCCCATCCTTCAAGATGGAGACTATCCGAACCATCCTCCCTATGATCCAGGAGGGTCAATATATGACTACTGTAGACTTAAAGGATGCTTATCTCGACATTCCGATTCACAGAGATCATCATCGGTTCCTAGGTTCGCCTTCCTAGACAGGCATTACCAGTTTGTGGCTCTTCCCTTTGGGCTAGCCACGGCACCAAGAATCTTTACGAAGGTTCTAGGGTCCCTACTGGCGGTTCTAAGGCCACGAGGCATAGCGGTGGCTCCTTACCTAGACGACATTCTGATACAGGCGTTGACTTTTCAAATCGCCAAGTCCCATATGGACATTGTTCTGGCCTTTCTGAGGTCTCACGGGTGGAAGGTGAACGAAGAAAATAGTTCTCTCTCCCCTCTCACAAGAGTTTCCTTCCTAGGAACTCTGATAGATTCAGTAGAAATGAAATTTTTTCTGACAGAGGTCAGGTTATCAAAGCTTCTAACTTTCTGCCGTGCTCTTCATGCCACTTCTCGGCCGTCAGTGGCTCAGTGTATGGAAGTAATCGGCCTAATGGTAGCGGCAATGGACATAGTTCCGTTTGCCTGCCTACATCTCAAACCACTGCAACTTTGCATGCTCAACCAGTGGAATGGGGACTACACAGATTTGTCCCCTCTGCTAAATCTGGATCAAGAGACCAGGGATTCTCTTCTCTGGTGGTTATCTCGAGTCCCTCTGTCCAGGGGAATGAGTTTCCGCAGGCCAGAGTGGACTATGGTGACGACAGATGCCAGCCTTCTGGGCTGGGGCGCATTCTGGAACTCCCTGAAGGCTCAGGGTTCGTGGACTCAGGAGGAAGCCCTCCTTCCGATAAACATTCTGGAATTGAGAGCGACATTCAATGCTCTTCAGGCTTGGCCTCAACTAGCTGCGGTCAGGTTCATCAGATTTCAGTCGGACAATATCGTGACTGTAGCCTATATCAACCATCAGGGGGGAACAAGAAGCCCCCTGGCAATGTTGGAGGTTTCCAAGATAATTCTATGGGCATAGGTTAACTCTTGCCATCTCTCAGCTATCCATATCCCAGGAGTAGAGAACTGGTGGGCGGATTTTCTAAGTCGGCAGACTATTCATCCGGGGGGAGTGGGAGCTCCATCCGGAGGTATTTGCCCAGCTGATCAAACTATGGGGCAAACCAGAACTGGATCTGATGGTGTCTCGTCAGAACGCCAAGCTTCCTTGTTACGGGTCCAGGTCAAGGGATCCCCAGGCAGCGCTGATAGATGCTCTAGCAGTGCCCTGGTCCTTCAGCCTGGCTTATGTGTTCCACCATTTCCTCTCCTCCGTCTGATTGCCAAGATCAAGCAGGAGAGAGCTTTGGTGATTTTGATAGCACCTGCATGGCCACGCAGGACTTGGTATGCAGATCTGGTGGACATGTCATCCTTTCCACCATGGACTCTGCCGCTGAGGCAGGACCTTCTACTCCAAGGCCCATTCAAACATCCAAATCTAATTTCTTTGCGGCTGACTGCTTGGAGATTGAACGCTTGATTTTATCAAAACGTGGTTTCTCAGTCGGTCATTGATACCTTGATTCAGGCTCGAAAGCCTGCCACCAGGAAAATCTATCATAAGATATGGTGTAAATATCTTCATTGGTGTGAATCCAAGGGTTACTCATGGCGTAAGGTCATAATTCCTAGGATATTATCCTTTCTCCAAGAAGGATTGGAGAAGGGATTGTCAGCTAGTTCCTTAAAGGGACAGATTTCTGCTCTGTCCTTCTGCACAAGCGTCTGGTAGATGTTCCAGACGTTCAGGCGTTTTGTCAGGCTTTAGTTAGAATCAAGCCTGTGTTTAAACCTGTTTCTCCGCCATGGAGTTTAAATTTAGTTCTTAAGGTTCTGCAAGGGGTTCCGTTTGAACCTCTGCATTCCATAGATATCAAGCTTTTATCTTGGAAAGTTCTGTTTTTGGTAGCTATCTCTTCGGCTCGAAGAGTTTCAGAGTTATCTGCCTTACAGTGTGATTCCCCTTATCTGATCTTCCATGCAGATAAGGTAGTTTTGCGTTCCAAACCTGGGTTTCTTCCTAAGGTGGTATGTAATAAGAATATCAATCAGGAGATTGTTGTTCCGTCACTGTGTCCTAATCCTTCAAAGAAGGAAAGTCTATTACACAATCTTGACGTGGTTCGTGCTTTAAAGTTTTATTTACAAGCTACTAAAGATTTTCGTCAAACATTTGCATTGTTTGTTGTCTTCTCTGGACAGAGGAGAGGCCAAAAGGCTTCGGCATCTTTCTTTTTGGCTGAGAAGCATAATCAGTTTAGCTTATGAGACTGCTGGCCAGCAGCCTCCTGAAAGAATTACAGCTCATTCCACTAGAGCGGTAGCTTCCACATGGGCTTTTAAAAATGAGGCCTCTGTTGAACAGATTTGTAAGGCGGCGACTTGGTCTTCGCTTCATACTTTTCTAAATTCTACAAATTTGATACTTTTGCTTCCTCGGAGGCTGTTTTTGGGAGAAAGGTCTTGCAGGCAGTGGTGCCTTCCGTTAAAGTTCCTGCCTTGTCCCTCCCTTCATCCGTGTCCTAAAGCTTTGGTATTGGTATCCCACAAGTAATGGATGAACCTGTGGACTGGATACACCTTACAAGAGAAAACAAAATTTATGCTTACCTGATAAATTTCTTTCTCTTGTGGTGTATCCAGTCCACGGCCCGCCCTGTCACTTTAACCCCTTAAGGACCAGCGACGTACCCTTTATGTCGCTGGCCTTTTTTTGGGACTTGATTGTTTTATAGCGTGGTCTTGCCACCAGCGTTCAGACTGCTCTATTCCACAAAGCCTGCTGGAGGGATGGAATTAATAGCGTGTTCTTTCTAGACTTGTGCTATTATGTCCTGAAAAAACCCTTAACGACCAGTGACATACAGGGTACATTGTGGTCATTAAGGGGTTAAGGCAGGTGTTTTTTATTTTTAAACTACAGTCACCACTGCACCCTATAGTTTCTCCTTTTTTCTTGCTTGTCTTCGGTCGAATGACTGGGGGTGGAATTTAGGGGAGGAGCTATATAGACAGCTCTGCTGTGGGTGTCCTCTTGCAGCTTCCTGTTGGGAAGGAGAATATCCCACAAGTAATGGATGAACCCGTGGACTGGATACACCACAAGAGAAATTTATCAGGTAAGCATAAATTTTGTTTTTGTTAGTTTCATCTTATTTAATTTATTACCTGTATCAATCGCATTCTTCCTTACCTTGTTACACATACACACATTTTATATAACATATAAAAATGCATTTCCTTTCATAAAAGGGTCTACAGTCCTTAAAAGGGACAGTTTACTCAAAAAATTTCTCCCCTCTAATTTGTTTACAATGATCCACTTTACCTGCTGGAGTGTATTATGTTTACAGGTATTTCCATTACCCTTATATTGGCATTTGAAATAGTTGATTTAGCCTGTGGTATCCCCCACCTATTCTGAAAATTTTTGGCCTTAAGGCCAAGCTGTCTTAAAGGGACATTATACACCCCCCCCCCCCCAAAAAAAAAAAGGCTATTTAAATAGAGCATTCAAAGAAATTTTGCTGCTCTAACGCCTAAAAATTATGATAAACTTTCAAGTGATCTCACTAAATAAGAATACGTTTGTACTACCCACTAGCTACAGAGTAAAGCTTTTTCTTTTTTGAGACACAATGAGTCCACGGATCATCTTAATTACTAATGGAATAATTCACCTCCTGGTCAGCAGGAGGCGGCAAAGAGCACCACAGCAGAGCTGTTAAATAGCTCCTCTCTCCCCTCCCACCCCAGTCATTTTCTTTGCCTACGTTAGTGATAGGAAGTGGTAAAGTGAGGTGTTAGATTAGATTCTTCAATCAAGAGTTTATTATTTTTAAAGTAGTACAAGATTTCTCTTAAGTGTATCTAGTCCACGGATCATCCATTACTTGTGGGATATTCTCCTTCCCAACAGGAAGTTGCAAGAGGATCACCCACAGCAGAGCTACTATATGGCTCCTCCCCTAACTGTCATATCCAGTCATTCTCTTGCAAGCCTCAACCAAGATGGAGGTCGTAAGAGGAGTGTGGTGTTTTATACTTAGTTTATTCTTCAATCAAAAGTTTGTTATTTTTAAATGGTACCGGAGTGTGCTGTTTATCTCAGGCAGTATTTAGAAGAAGAATCTGCCTGCGTTTTCTATGATCTTAGCAGAAGTAACTAAGATCCATGGCTGTTCTCACATATTCTGAGGAGTGAGGTAACTTCAGAGAGGGAATGGCGTGCAGGTTTTCCTGCAGTAAGGTATGTGCAGTTAATATTTTTCTAGGGATGGAATTTGCTAGAAAATGCTGCTGATACTGAACTAATGTAAGTAAAGCCTTAAATGCAGTGAGAGCTACTGGTATCAGGCTTATTAATAGAGATACATACTCTTATAAAAATGTAATATAAAACGTTTGCTGGCATGTTTAATCGTTTTTATATATGTTTGGTGATAAAACTTATTGGGGCCTAGTTTTTTTCCACATGGCTGGCTTGAATTCTGCCTAGTAACAGTTTCCTGACTTTCCACTGTTGTAATATGAGTGGGAGGGGTTTTTTTGTGCAGCAAAAATTAGACACAGACATCCAGCTTCTTCCTGCATGATCCAGGATATCTCTGGAGGGCTCAAAAGGCTTCAAAGTCGTTTTTGAGGGAGGTAACAAGCCACAGTAGAGCTGTGGCAGTTGTTGTGACTATTTAAAAAAAAAAAAAAAGTTTTTGTCAGTTATTATTCTGTGTTTGGTATTAAGGGGTTAATCATCCATTTGCAAGTGGGTGCAATGCTCTGCTAACTTGTTATATACACTGTAGAAATTTTGTTAGTGTAACTGCCTTTTTTTCACTGTTATTTCAAATTTTGGCAAAAATTTGTGTTTCTTAAAGGTGCAGTAATGTTTTTTTATATTGCTTGTAAACTTGTTTAAAGTGTTTTCCAAGCTTGCTAGTCTCATTGCTAGTCTGTTTAAACATGTCTGACACAGAGGAAACTACTTGTTCATTATGTTTGAAAGCCATGGTGGAGCCCCATAGGAGAATGTGTACTAAATGTATTGATTTCACCTTAAACAGTAAAGATCAGTCTTTAACTATAAAAGAAATATCAACAGAAGATTCTGACGAGGGGGAAGTTATGCCGACTAACTCTCCCCACGTGTCAGACCCTTCGCCTCAGGGGATGCACGCTAATATGGCGCCAATTACATCAGGGACGCCCATAACGATTACCTTGCAGGACATGGCTGCAATCATGAATAATACCCTGTCAGAGGTATTATCCAGGTTGCCTGAATTAAGAGGCAAGCGCGATTGCTCTGGGGTTAGGAGAAATGCAGAGCGCGCAGATGCTGTAAGGGCCATGTCTGATACTGCGTCACAATATGCAGATCATGAGGACTGAGAGCTTCAGTCTGTGGGTGACGTCTCTGATTCGGGGAAACCTGATTCAGAGATTTCTAATTTTAAATTTAACCTTGAGAACCTCAGTGTATTGCTTGGGGAGGTATTAGCTGCTCTGAATGACTGTAACACAGTTGCAGTACCAGAGAAATTGTGTAGGCTGGATAAATACTATGCGGTGCCGGTGTGTACTGATGTTTTTCCTATACCTAAAAGGCTTACAGAAATTATTAGCAAGGAGTGGGATAGACCGGGTGTGCCTTTTTCCCCACCTCCTATATTTAGAAAAATGTTTCCAATAGACGCCACTACACGGGACTTTGGCAGACGGTCCCTAAGGTGGAGGGAGCAGTTTCTACTTTAGCAAAGCGTACCACTATCCCGGTTGAGGACAGTTGTGCTTTTTCAGATCCAATGGATAAAAAATTGGAGGGTTACCTTAAGAAAATGTTTATTCAACAAGGTTTTATTTTACAGCCCCTTGCATGCATAGCGCCTGTCACGGCCGAGGCGGCATTCTGGTTTGAGGCCCTGGAAGAGGCCATCCATACAGCTCCATTGACTGAAATTATTGACAAGCTTAGAACACTTAAGCTAGCTAACTCATTTGTTTCTGATGCCATTGTTCATTTGACTAAACTAACGGCTAAGAATTCCGGATTCGCCATCCAGGCGCGTACGGCGCTATGGCTTAAATCCTGGTCAGCTGACGTGACTTCGAAGTCTAAATTACTCAACATTCCTTTCAAGGGGCAGACCTTATTCGGGCCTGGTTTGAAGGAAATTATTGCTGACATTACTGGAGGTAAGGGTCATACCCTTCCTCAGGACAGGGCCAAAGCAAAGGCCAAACAGTCTAATTTTCATGCCTTTCGAAATTTCAAGGCAGGTGCAGCATCAACTTCCTCCGCTTCAAAGCAAGAGGGAACTTTTGCTCAATCTAAGCAGGCCTGGAAACCTAACCAGTCCTGGAACAAAGGCAAGCAGGCCAGAAAGCCTGCTGCTGCCTCTAAGACAGCATGAAGGAACGGCCCCCTATCCGGCGACGGATCTAGTAGGGGGCAGACTTTCTCTCTTCGCCCAGGCATGGGCAAGAGATGTTCAAGATCATATCTCAGGGATATCTTCTGGACTTCAAAGCTTCCCCTCCACAAGGGAGATTTCATCTTTCAAGGCTATCTGCAAATCAGATAAAGAAAGAGGCATTCCTACGCTGTGTGCAAGACCTCCTAATTATGGGAGTGATCCATCCAGTTCCGCGGACGGAACAAGGACAGGGTTTTTATTCAAATCTGTCTGTGGTTCCCAAAAAAGAGGGAACCTTCAGACCAATTTTGGATCCAAAGATCTTAAACAAATTCATCAGAGTTCCATCATTCAAAATGGAAACTATTCGGACCATCCTACCCATGATCCAAGAGGGTCAGTACATGACCACAGTGGACCTAAAGGATGCCTACCTTCACATACCGATTCACAAAGACCATCATCGGTTTCTAAGGTTTGCCTTTCTAGACAGGCATTACCAATTTGTAGCTCTTCCCTTTGGGTTGGCTACAGCCCCGAGAATCTTTACAAAGGTTCTGGGCTCACTTCTGGCGGTTCTAAGACCGCGAGGCATAGCGGTAGCTCCGTATCTAGACGACATCCTGATACAGGCGTCAAACTTTCAAGTTGCCAAGTCTCATACAGAGATAGTTCTGGCATTTCTGAGGTCGCACGGGTGGAAAGTGAACGAGGAAAAGAGTTCTCTATCCCCACTCACAAGAGTCTCCTTCTTAGGGACTCTTATAGATTCTGTAGAAATGAAAATTTACCTGACGGAGTCCAGGTTATCAAAACATCTAAATGCTTGCCGTGGTCTTCACTCCATTCCGCGCCCTTCGGTGGCTCAGTGTATGGAGGTAATCGGCTTAATGGTAGCGGCAATGGACATAGTGCCATTTGCGCGCCTACATCTCAGACCGCTGCAATTATGCATGCTGAGTCAGTGTTATGGGGATTACACAGATTTGTCCCCTCTGCTAAATCTGGATCAAGAGACCAGAGATTCTCTTCTCTGGTGGTTGTCTCGGGTCCACCTGTCCAAGGGTATGACCTTTCGCACCCTTCTAGGTTGGGGTGCAGTCTGGAACTCCCTGAAGGCTCAGGGATCGTGGACTCAGGAGGAGAAACTCCTTCCAATAAATATTCTGGAGTTAAGAGCGATATTCAATGTTCTTCTGGCTTGGCCTCAGTTAGCAACACTGAGGTTCATCAGATTTCAGTCGGACAACATCACGACTGTGGCTTACATCCACCATCAAGGGGGAACCAGGAGTTCCCTAGCGATGTTAGAAGTCTCAAAAATAATTCGCTGGGCAGAGTCCCACTCTTGCCACCTGTCAGAAATCCATATCCCAGGCGTGGAGAACTGGGAGGCGGATTTTCTAAGTCGTCAGACTTTCCATCCGGGGGAGTGGGAACTCCATCCGGAGGTGTTTGCTCAATTGATTCATCGTTGGGGCAAACAAGAGTTGGATCTCATGGCGTCTCGCCAGAACGCCAAGCTCCCTTGTTACGGATCCAGGTCCAGGGACCCAGAAGCGACGCTGATAGATGCTCTAGCAGCGCCTTGGTTCTTCAACCTGGCTTATGTGTTTCCACCGTTTCCTCTGCTTCCTCGACTGATTGCCAAAATCAAACAGGAGAGAGCATCGGTGATTCTGATAGCACCTGCGTGGCCACGCAGGACTTGGTATGCAGACCTAGTGGACATGTCATCCTTTCCACCATGGACTCTGCCTCTAAGACAGGACCTTCTGATACAAGGTCCTTTCAATCATCCAAATCTAATTTCTCTGAGACTGACTGCATGGAGATTGAACGCTTGATTCTATCAAAGCGTGGCTTCTCAGAGTCAGTCATTGATACCTTAATACATGCTCGGAAGCCTGTCACCAGGAAAATCTACCACAAGATATGGAGTAAATATCCTTATTGGTGTGAATCCAAGAATTACTCATGGAGTAAGGTTAGGATTCCTAGAATATTGTCTTTTCTCCAAGAGGGCTTGGACAAAGGATTATCAGCTAGTTCCTTAAAGGGACAGATTTCTGCTCTGTCTATTCTTTTGCACAAGCGTCTGGCAGAGGTTCCAGACGTTCAGGCATTTTGCCAGGCTTTGGTTAGAATTAAGCCTGTGTTTAAACCTGTTGCTCCTCCATGGAGCTTAAAGGGACACTGAACCCAAATTATTTCTTTCTTGATTCAGATGGAGCATGCAATTTTAAGCAACTTTCTAATTTACTCCTGTTATCAATTTTTCTTCGTGCACTTGCTATCTTTATTTGAAAAAGAAGGCATCTAAGCTTCTTATTTGGTTCAGAACTCTGGAGAGCACTTTTTTTTTATTGGTGGATGCATTTATCCACCAATCAGCAAGAATGACCCAGGTTATTCACCAAAAATGGGCCGGCATCTAAACTTACATTCTTGTATTTCAAATAAAGATACCAAGAGAATGAAGAAAATTTGATAATAGGAGTAAATTACAAAGTTGCTTAAAATTGCATGCTCTGTCTTAATCACGAAAGAAAAAAATTGGGTTTAATGTCCCTTTAAACTTGGTTCTTAAAGTTCTTCAAGGAGTTCCGTTTGAACCCCTTCATTCCATTGATATTAAACTTTTATCTTGGAAAGTTCTGTTTTTGATGGCTATTTCCTCGGCTCGGAGAGTCTCTGAGCTATCTGCCTTACAATGTGATTCTCCTTATCTGATTTTTCATGCAGATAAGGTAGTTCTGCGTACCAAACCTGGGTTTTTACCTAAGGTGGTTTCTAACAAGAGATTGTTGTTCCATCATTGTGTCCTAATCCTTCTTCAAAGAAGCAACGTCTTTTACATAATCTGGACGTAGTCCGTGCCTTGAAGTTTTACTTACAAGCTACTAAGGATTTTCGTCAAACATCTTCCCTGTTTGTCGTTTACTCTGGACAGAGGAGAGGTCAAAAAGCTTCGGCAACCTCTCTGTCCTTTGGCTTCGGAGCGTAATACGCCTAGCCTATGAGACTGCTGGACAGCAGCTCCCTGAAAGGATTACAGCTCATTCTACTAGAGCTGTGGCTTCCACATGGGCCTTCAAAAATGAGGCCTCTGTTGAACAGATTTGCAAGGCTGCGACTTGGTCTTCGCTTCACACTTTTTCAAAATTTTACAAATTTGATACTTTTGCTTCTTCGGAGGCTGTTTTTGGGAGAAAGGTTCTTCGGGCAGTGGTTCCTTCCGCTTAATCCTGCCTTGTCCCTCCCATCATCCGTGTACTTTAGCTTTGGTATTGGTATCCCACAAGTAATGGATGATCCGTGGACTGGATACACTTAACAAGAGAACATAATTTATGCTTACCTGATAAATTTATTTCTCTTGTAGTGTATCCAGTCCACGGCCCGCCCTGTCCTTTTAAGGCAGGTCTAAATTTTAATTAAACTACAGTCACCACTGCACCCTATGGTTTCTCCTTTCTCTGTTTGTTTTCGGTCGAATGACTGGATATGACAGTTAGGGGAGGAGCTATATAGCAGCTCTGCTGTGGGTGATCCTCTTGCAACTTCCTGTTGGGAAGGAGAATATCCCACAAGTAATGGATGATCCGTGGACTGGATACACTACAAGAGAAATAAATTTATCAGGTAAGCATACATTATGTTTTTGCTGCTTTGTCCTGGGGTGTAGCCGTAGAGCATTGGTGGCTTTAGAGTAATGGGAACTTGTGGGACATAATTCTCACTGCGCCTCCTATATTTAATACTACCCTAATTTCCTATAGTCTTGGAATATGACTCAGTCTTGATTTCTCTGCAGGTCGATGTGAGGAAGAGGACCTCTCAAACCTGTGAACTGCCTTGCTGTTGGGCAGTAATGTGAGGTAAGTACTACTTTTATTTTCTGGGAGCAGGAGACAACTCAGAACAAAGTAAGCACATTGGATTTACCTTATCTATATAAAGGGGCTCAAAGTAAATGGGGCACTTTATTACTTTTATAAACTCTCCTAGGCTGGAGAGGACTGCAGACATAATCTTAGCAGGCACTGGGGCTGGTTTGAGCGCTACAAGATTGACTACAGTGGTTAGAGGGTTCATTTTTCCCTGGGAAGAATACTTTTACTTTGGGCATGCCCACGATGGGCGGTTCTGTCTCTTCTGCGTGTCACTTCTATGCGCTGCAGTCTGGGGAACATACTGCGTAGAGTCTGCCTATGCCTGTCTAGGAACGCATGTTCCGTGCTAGACATGCGTTCCTAGGACTGGTCTGCTGAATTTTCTTCTGGCGGTATTCCGGATCATCTCCACACAGGGAATTCATTCAGCTCTTGGCCAGTAAGGTAGGCGCATCAGCAGCGTAGCTGAGGTGTAGAGGTAGCAGCAAGTTTATTTGGTAGGAGAAAAGTGTTACTACTTTACACAGACCGCAGAAAAATAGTTGCGGCTTGAATTTAAAGAGACAGTAACGTTTTTTGAGATTACATATTTTTTAGTAAATTTTCAGGTTTTTATTCAGTATGGATCAAGGGACTTTGCAAAATGTTCCTTGCTCTTTGTGTTTTAATGCTATTGTGGAGCCACCAGTACCTTTCTGTCCCTCATGTATTGAGAGGACTTTAAGTTATAAGGAAAAAAAAAAAATCTGAGCCAACTTCTAAAGTGGATGTTGTCCAGGAATCTAACGATGAAGTACAATATATGCCGCAGCTTTCTCCTCAAGCGCTCCAAGTTTTACCACCCTCACAAACGGTGCCCTGCACTTCCGCTATGGTCCCTTCTGGGCTTACTTTAAAAGACATAGCTTCTCATGTCTTCTACTATTTCTGATGCATTGTCTGCCTTTCTAATGTTGTAGGGAAAGCGTAAGCGAGGTTTCTGACGCAATTGTTGCAATTTTGGAGGTACCCTCTCAAAGACCCGAAGAGGAGGGTACTGCTGTAGTATCTGAAAGTGAAATTTCAGATTCAGAGAGTGACCTATGACACGGAAGTGGTGTCTCTTAGGTTTAAGCTAGAACACCTTCGTCTGTTACTTAGGGAGGTTTTAGTTACCTTGGACGACAGTGACTCCACAGTATTGGTTGTCCCTAAGAAGTTGGTAAACTGGACAGATATTTCGAGGTTCCTTTCTACAGACGTATTTCCTGTTCCTCAATGAGCTTCTGAGATCATTGCTAAGGAGTGGGAGAGTTCGGGCATACCTTTTTTCTCCCTCTCCTATTTTTAAGAAGATGTTTCCAATAGCCAACTATCAAAGAGGCTTGGCAGACAGTTCCTAAGGTGGAAGAGGCCGTTTCCACCTTAGCTAAGAGAACTGCTATTCCCATAGAGGATAGTTGTGCTTTCAAAGATCCTATGGATAAGAAGTTAGAGGGTTTACTTAAGAAGATTTCTACACCAGGGTCTGAAATGGCAGCCAGCTGTGTGCATTGCCACCGTCACTAGTGCGGCGGCGTATTTGTTTGATGCTCTGTCTGAGGCCCTCGGGACAGAAACTTCTTTGGATGAGATCCAAGATAGGATAAAGGCTCTTTAAAACTAGCTAATGCCTTTATTTCGGACGCTTCCCTTCAAGTTATCAAGCTGGGAATCCAAGACAGCATGAAGGACATGGACCGGATCTGGTAGGGGGCAGACTTTCCTTCGTTCAAGCTTGGGTTTGGGATGTTTAGGATCCCTGGGCAATAGAAAGTGTCTCAAGGATACAAACTGGAGTTCAAAAGTTTTATTCCCAGAGGCAGGTTTCTACTTTCAAGATTATCTGCAGACCAGACAAAGAGAGAGGCGTTCTTAAACTGTGTAGGAGACCCCTCCGTCTTGGGAGTGATTGTTCCCGTTCCAGTACAGGAACAGGGTCTGGGATTTTATTCCAATCTGTTCGTGGTTCCCAAAAAGGTGGGAACAGTGGATTTAAAGGATGCGTACCTACATGTTCCCATCCACAGGGATTATCACAAGTTCCTAAGGTTTGCCTTTCTGGACAAACACTTCCCGTTTGTGGCTCTTCCTTTCGGTCTTGCCACAGCTCCCAGAATTTTCACAAAGGTTCTGGGATCTCTGCTGGCGGTGCTTCGATCACGAGGAATTGCAGTGGCGCCCTATCTGGACGACATCCTAGTCCAGACGCCATCTTTTCAACTAGCAAGATCCCACACAAACTTTGTGTTGTCCTTCCTACGATCTCACGGGTTGAAGGTAAATTTGGAAAAGAGTTCCTTAGTTCCAAATACAAGGGTAACTTTCTTAGGAACCATCATAGACTCCCTGTCTATGAAGATTTTTCTGACAGACGTCAGGAAATTAAAGATTATCGATACTTGTCTAGTCCTTAAGTCCACTCCTCGGCCATCAGTGGCTCAGTGCATGGAGTTAATCGGGCTGATGGTGGTGGCAATGGACATCATCCCGTTTACTCGTTTCCATTTCAGACCTCTGCAGTTAAGCATGCTCAGGCAATGGAACGGAGATTATGCGGACTTGTCTCCTCGAATATTACTGGGGCAGGAGACAAAGGATTCTCTCCAATGGTGGTTATCTCTGGATCATCTCTCCCAGGGAACTTGCTTTCGCAGACCATCTTGGGTGATTGTTACAACAGACGCCAGCCTTCTAGGGTGGGGGGCAGTCTGGGGCTCGCTAAAAGTTAAGGGAGTTTGGACTCGGTCAGAGTCTGTTCTTCCTATAAACATTCTGGAACTGAGAGATTTTCAATGCTCTCCTGGCTTGGCCCCAGTTAGCCACGGTCCGTTTTTTTCCGGTTCCAGTCGGACAACATAACTTCTGTGGCTTACATCAATCATCAGGGAGGAACGAGGAGTTCCTTAGTGATGACCAAAGTAACCAAAATCCAGTGGGTGGAAGCCCACTCTTGCTGTCTGTCGGCAATCCACATCCCAGGGGTGGACAATTGGGAAGCGGATTTCTTGAGCAGGCAGACCTTTCATCCAGGGGAGTGGGAACTCCATCCGGAAGTGTTCTCCAGCTTGATTCTCAAGTGGGGTCAACCGGAATTGGATCTCATGGCATCTTGACAGAATGCCAAGCTCCCAAAATATGGGTCGAGTTCCAGGGACCCCCAGGCGGAACTGATAGATGCTCTGGCGGTCACTTGGACCTTCAGTCTAGCATACGTATTTCCTCAGTTTGCTCTTCTTCCTCGGGTCATTGTTCGAATCAAACAGTAGAGGCCCTCAGTGATCCTCATAGCACCGGCCTGGCCTCGCAGGGTTTGGTATGCAGGTCTGGTGGAGATGGCATCTCTGCCACCTTGGAAACTTCCGTTGAGGAAAGACTTTAGATTTGGGTGAAGGAAGGGCCCCTTAATCAGAGTTTCTCTGAAGCCGACTGCTTGGAGATTGAATTGCTTAATTTTATCCAAGCGGGGATTTTCTGACTCTGTCATAGAGACCATGATTCAGGCTCGTAAGCCTGCAACTAGAAGAATTTAACAAAAAATTTGGCGTACATATCTCTCTTGGTGTGAATCCAAGGTCTTTCTGAAGAAAGAGACAGAGGCGCCAACATGGCCTAGTACCGTCAGACAGAAGGACGTTAAAATATGAGATAGGGTACTCACAAACACAGCGCACCCAATAGTGCTAGTGGGGCAGACTGGAACTTTGTAGTGGTCCAGCTCACTGAGGAAGGTACACAGGGCACACAGACGCGGGCTTGATCAGCCATACGGCAACAGTGTCTATAGGGAGTCACAAAAAAGAGCTACCATAGCCTAGTACAGTCCAATCAGGTGTAAAGATCATATAAAGTCACGTTTATGAAAAGTACTGCACTTCCAGGTGCAGTAACAGCAAGCTGGGACTTCTCAGTCGCCCAGTGGATCACTCTCTTGGCAAACAATCCTTGCAAAAAAAAAAACTCCAAAAACCAGCGTGAAAATATTCCAAACAGCAGCAAGTGTACCATAAAAAAAAAGTATCTTTATTTAAAAACAAAGCAACAGGTTTCCAAATCCAAGGGCTTTGTATTTTCTCCAAGAAGGTTTAGAGAAGGGTTTATCGACAAGTTCCCTAAAGGGTCAAATATCAGCATTATCTATTTTGTTACACAAACGTCTGGCAGATGTACAATCATTTTGTCAGGATCAGGCCTGTGTTCAAACCAGTTACTCCTCCATGGAGTTTTAATTTAGTTCTCAAAGTTCAAGGGGCTCAGTTTGAGCCTATGCATTCCTTAGATATTAAGTTATCTTGGAAAGTTTTATTTCTTGTTGCTATTTCTTCTGCTCGTAGAGTGTCAGAGCTCTCAGCATTGCAGTACGAGTCTCCTTATCTTACTTTCCATTCAGATAAGGTAGTTTTACGTACTAAATTAGGATTTCTTCCTAAGGTTGTTTCTGATCGGAACATTAATCAGGAGATTGTTGTTCCTTTGTGTCCTAATACTTCTCAGAAGGAACGATTCCACAATTTGGACGTGGTCTGTGCTCTAAAGTTTTTTTACCTGCAGGCGACTAATGAATTTCGTCTGTCTTCTTCTTTGTGATTTTCTCAGGAAAACGTAAGGGACAGAAAGCTACGGCTACTTTCTTTTTTGCTGAAGAGTATCATACGTTTTGCATATGAGACTGCTGGGCAGCAACCTCCCTAGTGGGTTACGGCTCATTCCACGAGGGCTGTTGCTTCCTCGTGGGTATTAAAAAATGAAGCTTCTGTGGAACAGATTTGCAAGGCTGCAACTTGGTCTTCTCTTCACACTTTTTCAAAACTTTACAAATTTGACACTTTTGCCTCGGCTGAGGCCGCTTTTGGGAGAAAGGTTCTTCAAGCAGCAGTGCCTTCCGTTTAGGTTCCCTGTCTTGTCCCTCCTAAAAGCTCTACTGTGGTGCTCTTTGCCGCCTCCTGCTGACCAGGAGGTGAATATCCCATTAGTAATTAAGATGATCCGCGGACTCATCGTGTCACAAAAGAAATACATTTATCAGGTAAGCATAAATTTTAGTACCTAGCTCGTGTGATTACAGCCAGCTCCCATGCTGGAGCTGTCTTTGTACTCGCTAATACCTGTGATTTACAATTCAATCCCCTCACCTGCACTTTGCAAACAGCCGTTTCTCCTTGACTGTTACACTGGGCACAGATCTCACTCCTCCCTCTGCCCTCACTGTAGCAACACAAGCTGAATATTCCACTCACAGCTCTATGAAATATGATAGTTTACAGAGCTGTGTGTGAATTATTCAGAGTGCCGTAGTGAGAACATAGGGGGAGTCAGATGTATGCCTATTGCCTATGTGCTGCCTATTGTGTAATGTAGCTGCAAATAGTACATACATACAAATCTCTACACATTGACCTACTGGTTGCCGCACCCCACTCCTGTCCTTTGGGAAAAGTGCCAAGTCTAGTATGTATGTATGTATGTATGTATGTACTATTTGCAGCTACATTACACAATAGGCACTTCCCTTGTCTTTACATCTTCAAGTGTTGGTTTAAACTAATATATATGACATTTAATTTATGTAGCTCGTGTTGGACATTGTGCAGTACCATCGTGTATCTCATACCACAAGATTTATTTCCTTTTATCCCAGATTACGAGTGGAGCGCAACTGTGCATACATCTGACTCCCCCTATGTTCTCACTACGGCACTGAATAATTCACACACAGCTCTCTAAACTATCACAGGATCATATTTCACAGATCTGTGAGTGGAATGTTCAGCTTGTGTTGCTACGGTGAGGGCAGAGGGGGGAGTGAGATCCGTGCCCAGTGTAAGAGTCAGGGAGAAACGGCTGTTTGCAAAGTGCAGGCGAGGGGATTGAATTTTAAATCACAGGTATTAGTGAGTACAAAGATAGCTCCAGCATGGAGGCTGGCTTGCATCACACTAGGGACTGTGGGGAAAAAAAAAGCTTTACTCTGTAGCTAGTGTCTAGTAAAAACTTATTCTTATGTAGTGAGATCACTTGAAAGTGTATCATAATTTTTAGGCGTTTTAGCAGCAAAATTGCTTTAACATGCCTTACAAACTTTCTCTTCTTTAAATGCTCTAATTTTAAATAGCCCATATTTTTTTTGGGTGTATAATGTCCCTTTAACACAGCCAGTAGAAGAAATTACACTCACAGTGGGGTATAGAAGAGTTAATGTAATACAATGTTAATTTTCTATTCTCTCCAAGTATTGGCACACAAACCTTAAAAAGCAAATATTATGGGGGCGGAGCTTGGCTGTTCAGGGAGATGGCCACATACCTTTGTAGCTCCTAGGCCCCACTACCTAACCGCTGCAAAAATAGCAGAGTGGCTGCTGTAAAATTGTCACCAGGAGTAAGTCACAAACCCAAGAGTACTTTGGTCCCAAGACAGGTAAATTTTGGTCTTATATAATGGATACAAAGCCATTTTTCCAAAACTGGAAGTGTGGCCCTGGACTCCACGCAGCAGCCGCACCTTAGCCAACATGATCTCGGTAAGAAATTCAGTACTGGGCCTTATCAGGGGAAAGCCTGGTAATATCCCCCTTCTATTGTCTGCTGCAATCTTGATGACAAGGGGAGAACCCACAATACAGGATCTGGATATAGCCTTGACTACATCAACCACAAAGTCACTCAGTGCAGCATCAGCTAAAAAAAAAAACAGCTGTTACCCACAGGGTTCCTTAGAAGTACAAACCGGTTAGACAACCCTGCAACACATATAGAGGGTTATAGATACCAGCTAGCCTGGTCTGCCCACAATTTAAATATATAAGGTGCACAGCCTGAGACTCCCACTCTTTATCATAATAAAGTAAGACCACAGCATACCATTCTGTGCAAGGGACCCTGCCTTCCATATTAACCAGCATATACATTGATCTGAGACCCAGAGGGCGAAGAACCCACGAGACAATTAGCAGGTATACGCTGTCTTCTACCAGCACTCACTTTTAATGCACTAACAGCACTAAACTAATGCAACAATGCCTTAAGCAGCAAGATTCTGCAACTAAAGCTCCAAAAATGGCTGCCCCAGCAGAACAGCAAACTATTAAAGAAATGGCAAGCACTCCTACTCTCACTAAAGATGACTTACAAACATTATGCACAATAGAAGACATCAAAGACATAATTGGAGAAGTCAAAAATTGGTATGGGGAGCTTAAGAGACCTATCTAAGGTAACACAGAGTTTCTGTACTTGAAGAGAGTCACAATACTGTTTACAATGATATACAACACATCTCCAAAGTGGCTTACAATCAGGAAGAAACCATACATCAACTAATGGAGAAAGTAGAGGACCTGGATAACAGAGGCAGACGCAACAACCTGCGCATATGCAGGATTCTAGAGTCAATCCAACCTAATGCCATAGAAGGATGCCTCCAGGACTTATTCAGAACCCTCAAAGGTCCAAAAAGTGTTAGACGTGCGCATTGAAAGAGTGCACAGGGCCATAATTGTGAAGCTCCTTGACTACAAAGACAGAGAAGAAATTCTGCGGCAGGCCAGACAAAAACAAAGGATTACGCATGCAGGCATCAACATACAGATATTGGCGGATTTGAGTCTGGCTACACTACAGAAGAGGAGAGAACTACACTTCATCACTACAGTCCTGAGAGAGCAGAAAATTCCATATCGGGGATTCCCGGTCAGTATTACCGCTTCTAAAGGGGACACGACAGCCACCTTCAAATCGCTGGAAGACCTGCCAAGATTTAATTAAACATCACATCTCAACATTCCCCATCCAGAGGACTGACAACTCATCCCCAGTGGTGTACAAATGATAAACAACCCCCCCCCCCCCCAAACTGGAAGCTCAAGACCCCACTCTCCACCTAAAAACCAGGCCCAAACCATGGAATCCACCAGATCCACAGCTCCACCCAATACGGACTGAACTCTCCAACGAGCCACGGCAGCTATGGGTCGTATTTAATAACCTTTCTCTTCATAATCCTTTAGGTTTGGTAGTGAGGATACTACCCTAATTGTTAATTCAGTGTTACAGGACTTGATTCACTGACAACTGAACGTTTAAGCTTTAGACTTTAAGTTCACTTTACATGTGTTATTAACTTTTGATTACGATAATTATATCTGTAATTGTACGTTTTAAGAAGTTACCTTCATATTTTTTTTAATTGTAATATCATTGTTTGTTAAATAACAGTAACACTTTGGCGTTGTATTGCTCCACTCACAGTTAAATACCCATTACACGTAGGCAAGTACACTTCTAGTCCACACGCTCACCCTCACATACATCATGTCAACAACATCGCACACAATCTCTCACTACTATCAATGCGAAAGGTCTAAATAGCCCAGAAAAAAAGGTCAATGGTCTTTAGGGACCTACACAAAACATCAAGCGATATATTATTTATCCAGGAAACACATTTCAAGAGAGGTCCAGAACCTAAATTTTTGAGCCACAAATACAGAACAAGCTATTTAGTTCCGGGTAGCTCCAAAAAGGGAGGAGTGTGTATACTACTCAAACATTCCTTACACTTCCAAGCAACCCACACAGAAAAAGGCAAAAATGGCAGGTATCTAATCCTGGTGGGCTTGTTATACAACAGACCGATCACTCTTGCTAACATATACCTACCAAACAAAGAACACCACCTTTTAAAAAATATCACTAATTTACTATTAGAACACGCACAGGGGACAATATTCATGGGAGGAGACTTCAATTTACTACTGGACCCTATAACAAATACCACTAGTACTTCTAGACGTGTCATAAAATCAGTCTCCAACCATATACAACAATTAAAGCTTCATGATATTTGGAGAACCATTAACCCATACACTAGGGACTACACCTTCTACCCCTACCCACACAACACATACACTAGAATTGATTACATTGATCACACTGACCAGATTGGACTTTCCATGATCACCGACTCACATACTACCAATTACATGGTCGGACCATGCCCCAGTACAGTGCACAGTAGTGTGGCCAGACATCCCCCAACACCCCTTCATCTGGAGATTAGTTGACTTCCTACTAGGGAACACCTTACTCAAACAGGCCATAGATCAGTCCATAGAAAACTATTTCAGAGAAAACGACATTGATAACATAACCTCATCCACACTCTGAGAGGCACATAAGTGTGTTATAAGAGGCGACCTGATAGCGCATAAAGCTAGGGGAAAAAAAAGACAGACAATTCATAAACTCTATGTGACAGACCCTTCTGTCAGGACTGAAGGAGTTAACTGTGTTTAGCTTTAAGAAACTATTTTCTAAACACAAGTTGCTGGCTCCAACCATAATTTAGTTAGTGATAAGAATTCCATTGTTTGATCACCCTCAGAGAGAAAACGCCTAAGTGATAAGAAGAGCCAAGAGTGTCTTGTGGTTGAAGTGTTTAAGTAATATAATTCTATTGTATCATGTAAAAGGGCGCTTTTCCCTCCATGTAATGTACAACAGTCTTTCAACCCCCATCTGGGGGGGGGTCAGACCTGCATAAATACTAGGCATAGCCTTTAATAAATGACATTCTGTTTTAAACCTGAAAACTGGCTGGGTTGTGAATTGCTGATTCCCTATGCAGGACATTGTTCCCTGGTGTTAACCCTTGGTATCCTGTTGGTACCGTTACAATTGGTGGCAAGCGACGGAATGAACCTTATCGCCCAGAAGAGCAACTACACAAGCCAGTAACCTCAGGAAGAGGGGGATTACTACAATACTGACTAAGATGGAAGGAGTACCAGGGACCAAAGTGAATGGAGATGGATTATTCTAAGCTAAAGAGACAAACGTTAAAGGAACTGCTAGAAGCCAGGGGAAAGATAGGCAGCAGCAAACCCAAGGCTATATTAATTGCTGAGCTGATGGAGGGAGACAGAGCTCGCAGCGCTACGCCTCCAGCAGCCATGGAGGAGACCCTATACCAGAGGGAAATGAGGACCAGGCTGGAATTTTTACCCCAACCTGTACCACGGGATATGCTATCTCGTGGTAATGGCAGATGTGCAGGAGTACGTGATGGCACACAGTCCGCGGAATGCATCCTCCCGAGCAGAATCCATTTTGGACGCACTCAGCAACCCAGTAAGACCCAAAATCCCATACCATGCATTTAAAATGTTTTGTGAGGAGAAGGATGAGATCGATGGGTATTTACAGGATTTTGAGAGACTGTGCGAGTTACATGATTTGGAGCAGTCCGTATGGGTGCCGGTGCTAGCAGGCAAGCTAGCCGGTAGGACAGCGGAAGAGTATCGCGCTGTACCCAGGGAGGACAGCAAGGATTACGCTAAAGTGAAGAGAGCGATCTTGGAAAGATATGCCATTACCTCAGAGGCATACCGGCGCAAGTTTAGAGGCCTGCGCAAGCCAGAAAGAGATTCACATGCAGAGTGGGCCCACAAGCTGGATCAAGCATCTCAAGGGTGGATACAGGCCAGCCAAGCTACCACCATGGAAGAATTGCGACAACTGATGCTCTTGGAGCAATTCTTTAACGGCTTGTCCCCAGAAGCCCAAGAATGGGTGAGAGATCAAAAACCCCTCACCTTAACCGAAGCAGCCAGATTAGCAGACCAGCATTTTGATGCCAGGAGGCACCATGGACTACAGCCGAACAACCCCACAGCGGCACCTTTTCGCCCAGCCCCAGGGAATCCACCACCCCCTTCACGATACAACGGACGGGCGAATATACAATGCCACACCTGCAAGCAGTGGGGACATATGGCACGTGAGTGCACCCAAAATCGGAGCAGACAAGCTTGGAACCAGGTCAGACAGAACCTGGCCCCAAGGGCGGCTGCTCACCATTACCAAACGGAGCCAGCCGCTCATGAGGTGTTGAGCACCCAAGCCGAGGAACCCCTGGGAATACTGCATGAGGTGATGTCGGTCCGGGCCACCGATAACCGGCAACATCACCGCCAGCTGGTGACCGTAGAGGGGAAGGAGGTCCAGGGACTTCGGGATTCGGGAGCTACTTTAACCCTGATAGCTCCCCATTTGGTGCCGGATACAGCACACACTGGCGGATCCGTGGCAGTACGAGGGGCAGGGGGAGCGGTATACCGATTGCCCACTGCTAGAGTGGAGTACAGACCCCCAGTCACCCCAGCAGCTGCCAGTTATCAGCCCCCGGCGCACCGCTATACCACACGGTCTCCGGCCACGAACTACCCTCAGAGTGCCCGGTTCAATTCGCGGGGCTACTCACAACCTATTTGGTGCTTTGGATGTAAGCAACTAGGGCACAAAAGACCAGAGTGTCCCCTAAACGCAGCGAATCAAGCACAGTCCTGGAGAAGACCCGCCAGCGGAATCCCACATAATCCTGAATGCTGGGGCAGCCTACATGAAGCAGACCCCGTGCAAGCTGCCCACCGGAATAACCGGCAACGGGTTAAAGTGAATGGGAAGGAGGTCAGTGGTCTACGGGATACTGGTGCTACCATGACCTTGCTTCAAGAGAACTTGGTGTCTGATAAACAGCACACTGGAGACACTGTGGCTGTGAGGGTAGCAGGGGGCACTGTGTTCCGCCTACCTGTTGCCAGGGTACATTTGGATTGGGGAGTGGGCGCTAGACCTGTGAATGTGGGGGTCAAGAAGGACTTACCTGCTGATGTTCTCCTTGGAAATGACTTGGCCCCCCTTGTTTCTGCCTACGCTCCTATGGGTCCCGCTGATGTTAACCCTGTGACTACCCATGCCCAGATCCGTGCAGCAGAGACTGACCCACCTGCTGCTAAGCCCCAGGACGCTGAGCTCAGTAAATCTCTATCCGCTATTGATATGTGGAGGTCCCGTTACAATGCGCTGATGAAGGAGAAGAGGAGCGCAGAGGAAAAAGCACGTTTAGAACGTGAATCTCTGCTAGACAAGCTGAACCGACAGACTGCAGAAAACACCAGCTTGAGAGTGGGACATGAAACATTAAAGACAAACTTAGCGACACTTGAGGAGAAGCTGACGCTGGCTCATAGTGAGGTGCAGCAACTCAAGGGCACCCTATGTCAGTATAAAGGGATTGTGGATACCTATAAAGAGCAGGTACAGAAAACTCGTAAGGAAGCTGATGGGATTTTGAAGGACTGTTTAGCCCTAGTCTGGGCACTGAGGAAGTTGAACCCTTGTTTGTATGGACAGGAATTCTCTCTCATAACGGGAATACAGATGGATTGTCCTGGCAAACTGACATGCCTACCACCTCCTAGTCCGGTCATCCCCAGGTTGACCCGCAAAAGGGTCAAGCCGGGTCTGCCGGAGTGTTCCACAAGGGGGGAGCTATGTGACAGACCCTTCTGTCAGGACTGAAGGAGTTAACTGTGTTTAGCTTTAAGAAACTATTTTCTAAACACAAGTTGCTGGCTCCAACCATAATTTAGTTAGTGATAAGAATTCCATTGTTTGATCACCCTCAGAGAGAAAACGCCTAAGTGATAAGAAGAGCCAAGAGTGTCTTGTGGTTGAAGTGTTTAAGTAATATAATTCTATTGTATCATGTAAAAGGGCGCTTTTCCCTCCATGTAATGTACAACAGTCTTTCAACCCCTATCTGGGGGGGGAGGGGTCAGACCTGCATAAATACTAGGCATAGCCTTTAATAAATGACATTCTGTTTTAAACCTGAAAACTGGCTGGGTTGTGAATTGCTGATTCCCTATGCAGGACATTGTTCCCTGGTGTTAACCCTTGGTATCCTGTTGGTACCGTTACACTCTACCATGTCCCTGATCAGTTTCTGGGAAAAAGAACACAAGAAAAACCCCACACTCTAAGAGCATACTAGAAGCCCCAACACAATCTAGACAAATTCTCAGAGATTACCTCATAAAAGAACACCAAAAGAAAGCGGCGCTACTGAAACAAAAATATTTTGATATTAAAGACAAAGCTGGGTTTTCCCTTGCCAAAGCTCTCAAAAGAAATCAACTAAGTACACATATACACTCCATCATAAATAAGCAGGGATCTTCAAAAAGATAGCAAAAGCATAGCAGAAGTATTCAGACATTACTACGCAACACTATACAACATGCATAACCCATCCACCCAACAGGACATGGTAGCCTACCTTTGTGACCTGGACCTCCCAACCCTAGACAAAGAGGAAGCAGACAGTCTGAACTCACTCATATCGACGGAAGAAACACAAAAAGCAATCAAAGACATGCCCGGAGGTAAAATCCAGATGGGTTTAGCAGGAAATACTATAAGACATACATTCATCACCTCACTAAACCCCTGACAAACACCTTTAATTCGCTACTGCACACAGGAGGATTTTCAAGCAACCTGCTAGAAGCCCACATCACAGTTCTCTCCATACCAGGAAAACCACCAAATAGACCCGAAAACTTTCGTCCCATATCCCTTCTGAATTCTGACATAAAGATTTTCGACAAGATTGAACAGACAATTACCCAAATTAGTAAACACTGACCAGGTGGGCTTCATACCGGGAAGAGAGGCTAGGGACAATACCCTGAAAACTTTACAAATTATATCCCACATGCAAACCACACACACTCCTACCATCCTAGTATCTACGGATGCATAAAAAGTTTTCGATCAAGTTAATTGGCTTTTCCTAATTTCTAGATCTAATTTTTTCTCTTTACTCATACCCCACTGCTAAGGTTAAAGTTAATGGCCTTCTGTCAGATAAATTCATTATTCATAACGGTACGAGACAAGGTTGCCCGCCCTGTTTGCCTTATTTATCGAGGCACTTGCACAAAAAAATTTGAAACAATAAGCTTATCTCGGGAGTACAAATCGGCAACACAGAACTTAAAATGGCGTTATATGTCGATGATGTTCTACTCACTCTCACCCAGATAGAATATTCACTACCAAACACACTGGAGGCATTCGAGGAGTTCGGTCAGGTTTCCGTCTTTCTCCTAAATTTAAAGGGACAGTCAACACTAGAATTTTTGTTGTTTTAAAAGATAGATAATCCCTTAATTACCAATTCCCCAGTTTTGCATAACCAACACAGTTGAATTATACACGTTTTACCTCTGTAATTACCTTGTATATAAGCCTCAGCAGACTGCCCCCTTATTTCAGTTCTTTTGACAGACTTGCATTTTAGCCAATCAGAGCTGTCTCCATGGTAAATTCACGTGCATGAGCTCAATGTTATCTATATGAAACACGTGAATTAATGCCCTCTAGTGGTGAAAAACTATCAAAATGCATTTAGATTAGAGGCGGCCTTCAAGGTCTAAGAAATTAGCATATGAACCTCCTAGGTTTAGCTTCCAACTAAGAATACCAAGAGAACAAAGCAAAACTGGTGATAAAAGTAAATTGGAAAGTTGTTTAAAATTACATGCTCTATTTGAAACATGAAAGTTTTTTTGGACTTGACTGTCCCTTTAAAAAAATCTGAGTATTTAAATATAAATTATGGGGAGCCAGAACTTAATCAGTTAATCCGAAACTGCCCTCTTAAAAGACAAAATATTAAGCTAAAATATTTGGGTATCTACCTAGCACCTGATCTCCAAACAATTAACTCATCCAACTATAAAACAATGGAGAAAACATTACTGACAGACTTGTTCTATGGCTAGTTACCACCCAAGAAGCAGCCTCTTTTTGATCAACATGTGCCTTTCACAGAGAAGAGAACAATAGCATAATAGCTTGTTCTATGGCTAGTTACCACCCAAGAAGCAGCCTTTTTTTGCTCAACATGTGCCTTTCACACCTCACTGACGAGGCCCAAAGGAGCCCGAAACAATCGTCTGGGGTTGTCATGTTCCTTGTTCAGAGGAGAATTGCCTGGTATTTTGGGGCTGGACTGACCATGTTGGCGGGATCAGACTGATATACTTCAGGAAAGTTTTCCTCTGTGAAAAGCACACTTGGGCAGAAAGAAGCTACTCCCAGGTGGCAACCGGGCCATAGAACAAGCTATTGATGCTGCTGTTCGTTCCTGGCAGATTGCTTCTCTTTCTGTTTTGCAGACTTATCAAGTTGGAAAAACAAATCCATATCATGGATCAGCAGAATAAACGTGGTAAAAATGAACATCCTGCCAAGACTCCTCTACCTACTGCAAACTACACCCATTCATATCCCAATACAACAGCTCAACAAACTACAATCACCAATAGAATAATACATATGGCAGGGCTCTAGACCTAGAATAGCAAGAAAGAACATGTACCTGCCCAGGGACAGAGGAGGACTGGGCGTACCAAATATTCAGACCTATAAAGAAGCAATAACGCTGCACACTCTACTAGACTGGTGCACAAACAATAAAAACAAACAATGGGTCCAGATAGACAGGCACATAATGGGACTTTGCAAAGCAGGCCTAGCAGCCTGGATACCCAACAAGCATAGACCCCCTAACATCATACATTACCCACTACTGTCGGATTTCTTCACAACCTGGGACAAACTAATAAGTTCCTCTACTAATATCTCCAACATACTATCCCCCATGTCTTCTATATGCCACAACCCAGATCTACCTTGGAACCATAGAGATACTCTATCAGACTATAGCTGCCAAATTAGGGGTAGAGTAATATCAATCGTCCGCGAAAACAAAACACATAGATACCCTTAAAGGGACATGCCACCCACATTTTTTCTTTTATGATTTATAAAGAGAATGCAATTTTAAACATCTTTCTAATTTACTTATATTATCTAATTTGTTTTATTCTCTTGATATTCTTTGATGAAAAGCATATCTAGATATGCTCACTA